>NW_007247208.1:12767-124733 GCF_000164805.1 Carlito syrichta
AAAAAAAAAAAAAAAAAGCATCAGCCAAATATCTGAGTCTCACACAAGCCATAGTTTGATATAGACTGTGCTTGTCTGGCACTATTTTACTACTGAAAATAAGATTATGAAAATTATATGAAGCTTACAGTAGAATACTAAGGGGCCAGAAGATGGGACATGCCAACATACTTCTGAAGTGGTTTTGAGATGTAAATATTCAGGTAAAGTCCAGGAAGTGCAGAGAAAAAAAACGTTAGCAGATGCAAGTTAACAGAAAAAAATGGTAAGATGATAATTCTTTGTTTTACCATTTTGCAATCTGGATTTGATGAGGACATAATCCCTAAAAAGAAAGCATTTTCAAAAGAATCAATAAAACATTAAAGGCAGCCGGGTTCGGTGGCTCAGCCTGTAATCCCGCACCTTTGGGAGGCTGAGGTGAGTGGTTTGACTGAGCCCGTGGGTTCGAGATCCGCCTGGGCAACTTGGCGAGACCTCATCTCTACAATTAAAAAAAAAAAATATATCAGCCGGGCGTGGTAGCGCATGCCTGTAATTCCGGCTTCTTGGAAGGCTGAGGCGGAAGGATCGCTGGAGCCCAGCAGGTCGAGGCTGCAGTGGCCGGGAGCGACCACTGCACTCCATTCTGGGCAACAGAGTGAGACTCCAACTCAAAAAACAAAACAAAACATTAAAGGCATGGAGAATCCAGATACTAACTCAAACATACACGATCTTATCTAACAGTTTATAGTTAATAAATTTCTTTTTTCTTTTTTATAAAGTGAGGTCTTGCTATGTTGCCCAGGCTATTCACAGGCACAATCATAGTGTGCTTCAGCACCAAACTCCTGGGCTCAGACAACCCTTCCAACTCAGCCTCCTGAGTAGCGCGACTACGGTTTCTAACATGATATCCATTTTGAGGACAAGATACACATGAAGGCAAAGATAACAGTAGGATTTTGTGGTATGTTTTAGAGTCAAAGAGACTTTGATTTGAATAACAACCTTTGGGTTTGCAACCTTGAGAAGTATAGAAGGCAGAATTCTAAGATGGTCGCAAGATTCCAGCCCCCTGACATACATGTCCTGGGTAATCCTCCCCCTTTGCATGTGGGTGACATCTGTGAAAATGTTCAGATATCACTTCTATTATTAAATTATGTGATATGGCAAAGATGAGGGAATTTTGCAGATATAGAGAAGACCCAAAAATCAGTTGATTTTGATTGAGTTAATCACAGGGAAGACACCCTGAGTAGGCCTCACCCAATCAGATGAGCTCCCTTAAAAAACAATCCAGGCTGTTCCTGGAGAAGATGTGAAGGGGAGGGACAGAGTATCCTGCTGGCTTTGAAGAAGTGAGCAAGTACATTGGGGGTGCTTGTGAGAGGGTCACATGCCAGGGCCTTACAGGGGCCTCTTGAAGAGTTAAGAGAAGTGCTGACTGACAGCCAGCAAAAAAGCAGGGACCTCAGTCCTACAGCTTCAGGAACTGAATTCTGCCAGCCATCTGAGCCTGAAAAAGAACTCCAAGCTCCAGAAAGGAATATGGCCCAGTTAGCAGTTTGCTGTCTTGTAAGACCCTGAGCAGAGGACCCAGTTGAGCCGTGCCCAGACTGCCAACCTACAGAAATTGTGAGATGACAAATGGGTGCTGTTTGAAGTCATGAAGCTTGTGGCAATTTGTTACACAGCAAAAAAAGAGTCATACAGGTGAGTGACTTACTTAACCTCACTAAGCATACGTTTTCATATCTGAAACACGGAGATCATAATACTCCTGTCATCACATCCTAGCAGGTAGTGAGAGCTCAGTAAGGCCAGTTAATAGTAAAGTAGTACTACTAAAGCATGATTAGTACTGCATTACTATGAACTGCAGTAAATTATGATATGTTGAAACACCTAGATATGCTTGTAAGCAAAATTAATGGAGAAATTAGGATAGAGAATGAATTTATGTCCTTTAGGCTGACATCTTACTAAATCAAAATTTATCTAGCCGGGTGTGGTAGCACGCGCCTGTAGTTCCAAGCTACTTGGAAGGCTGAGGCGGAAGGATCACCAGAGCCCAGCAGGTCGAGGCTGCAGTGGCCAGGAGCGGCCACCGCACTCCAGTCTGGGCGACAGAGTGAGACTCTGATGCAAAAAAAAAAAAAAGAATCTATCAATATCCATACATATGTGTATATTGGCCTACTCCAAAAAGATGCACACAGGTATGCGTGCATATGCACGCACACACGTGCGTACGCGCGCGCTCACACACACACACACACACACACACACTCACACAATCACAGTGCTTCGGAAATGTCAAACTGTACACTATATTCTCCTGCCTCTATGTCTCTTTTACATGTCTAGCTCCTTCCTGCTGAAACGTCATTCCCACACTTCTGCCTATAAATCCTATTCATTCTTCAATGCCCAGCAAGGATCATGCACATTTACAGTGCATATGTACAGTGCAAGAACTAACGCTGCCATTTTATAATATCTCATTACATAACAATCATACGAGATAAATGGGACTATTATCATCCTATTTTATCTCCTTTTCACAAGACAGGGAACGAAGGTCAAGAATGACAGATTTGCCCACGTTTGCAGTGCAGTGTCAGGATCCAAACTTGGGTTGTCGAGCTCCAGTTTGTGCATTCCACATTTGAATTCATGGGCCCTCATATATATACCTCGATAGCTAAGAAATGTTTTCCTTTTCTGATCTGGTATTTATATGACTTAACATGAGCTATATTTGGCATATCGAAATAAGTAGTATAATAGTCATGCCCTGCATAACATTTTAGTCCATGATGGACTGCACATATAAGAGTGGTGCCATAAGATTAAAATACTATATTTTTACTGGACCTTTTCTTCGTTTAGATACACAAATCCTTAACCACTGTGCTACAGTTGCCTGCAATATTCAGTACAGTCCCATGCTGTGTGGGTCTGTAACCTGGATGCGATAGGCTAGACCATATAACCCAGGTATGTAGTAGGCTAGACCACCCAACCCAGGTGTGTAGTGGCTCTCCTGTGTAGGTTTCTGTAAGTAATCTATGACATTTACACAATGACAAAAATCACCTAACAATGAATTCCTTGAAACGTATCTCCATCATTGTGACCCATGTCTGAGTTTCTATCCACAAATCTACATGTGGGGAAGGACACATTAAAGAAAGAGTTTAACTCACACCTTTGAATTATCTTTCTTGACAACAGAAAACAATTAAAAAGGAGGTTGCAGGGCTTCTGGAAGGAATCCATCCTGAGGAAAGGAAGACTTGGGAACTAGACCCACCCCAACCCCACTAGTCTGATATTATGTGCCCCAGGGAAAAAAATGATAGCAAGAAATTAAAACAGCTGTCTGGTAGCTCCCAGGGCCCAA
Organism: Carlito syrichta; assembly: GCF_000164805.1. Lineage (NCBI taxonomy): Eukaryota > Metazoa > Chordata > Mammalia > Primates > Tarsiidae > Carlito > Carlito syrichta. The sequence continues at coordinate 16,162 of NW_007247208.1, forward strand.
GCCACCCTGCTGTGAGTTGCTCTAAGAGTTTCTGTAATGAAGGAAGCTATTTCCTGGCCAAATTCTATTAGAAAGCATGCTCACCAGTGGCCTAATGTGGTGGTGATGGCCTTAAGTGCGACTGCTCTGTGGGAGACGTCCTGTCTCAATCTGTTTTCTGTTGTTAGAACAGAATACCTGAGACTGGGAAATTTATAAAGAAAAGAGATTTATTTAGCTCACCATTCTGGAGGTAGGGAAATTCAAGGTCCAGTAGCCTCATCTGACAAGGGATCCCCGCTGAATCATAGCATGGTGGATAGTGTCCCATGACAGGAGCACATGTGACAGCCAGGAGTGGGTATGTTATAAAGGGGTGACCTCACTTGATAACAACCTGCTCTTGAAGCCATAATCCAGTTCCAGAAGAGTGAAAGCTCACTCCTGTCAGAGGGCTTAATCCCTCCCTGAGGGCAACTCTTTCATGACCCAAATGAATGTTAAAGTTCCCCCACACCTGCCCAGGCACAGTGACTCAAGCCTGTAATCCTAGCACTTTGGGAGGCAGAGGCCAAAGGATTGCCTGAGCCTGCGAGTTCAAGATCAGCCTGGACAACATGATGAGATCTCATCTCTATGATAAATCAAAAAAATTAGCTGGGTATGGTAGCACACCTGTAGCTCCGGTTACTTAGAAGGCTGAAGCGGAAGGATCGCCGGAGCCCAGCAGGTCGACTCTGGGGTGGCTGTGAGCATGCCCCTGCACTCCAGCCTGAATGACAGAGTGCGACTCAAAAAAATTTTTTTTTAATTTAAAAAATAAAAATAAAATTTCCCCACCTTTAAAGCAATACCACCACATCGTGGACCAAGTCTGAACATGAGTTTTGATGGGGACAAAATATATTCAACCATGGCACCCATCGAATTTGAGAAATTCAATCCTATGTGTTATCATGGCCTTTTAAAAAAAATTATTATTTTTAAAGATGTGGGGTACAATTCAGGAGTAGGTATACAAATGGTCACTGTAAAGGTAAAGTTTGGGCCTCCCTTTGGTCCCCACTTCACCTGATTTGAGATCAGTTACCCTTATTGATGAAGTGTATCCCCCTCCCTCCCCTGGCAATTTCCCACTACTGCCAATCCCTTTCTTATAGTATTATGATAATTGTTCAGGGTCTACTTATGAGTGAGAACATGTGGTACTCAGTTCTCTGCTTCTGTGATAGATCACTGAGTATTATAGACTCTAAATGCACGTCATGGTCTATTTTAAAAGTTGAGAGATAGGAAGCCTTCTTTCACCTCTCTTGCATCCTCTCAACTTTGAATTTTCAAAAAATTTAAAAAAAAATTAATGTGAACTTGTTTTTCACAATAACCTGACACTGATGGGGCCAGAGAAACCTAGCAAGCCTGAAGACCCTAAAATCAATGGTGCCTGTGCCCACCTCCCCTGCTCCTCCTCACCACTGTGGCCAAGAGTTCTTCCCATCTCTGCATACTCCACGGAGCCTGCCTGTTGGATGCTACAAACACAGCAGATGCTGAACACGTGTGCATTCATCAATGACTAAAATAATTTTTTAAATCTACAGTAGGTGTAGCTGATGTGTTTAACTTCAGAAAACATGCATGGGGAAATCTAATACAAAAAGAAAATGGGAATTTACATGGGAATAGTTATTAACTAATATAAAAAATGAACTACTGGCTACAGAAAATGATTGCTGTTAATGTTGTCTAGGGAATCACACACACACACACACACACACACACACACACACACACACACACACACACATTTTTCTCCTGCTGTGAAGAAAACTGAATTTAAAGTCTAAATCAGGCTAATGAGAAGATATTGTTTAAAAAAGTAGAAGAAATCTGAACAATGTTGAGGATTGATAGATAGTAGATTAAACACACCTATTTACAATTTGTGTTATTCAATAAAGAAAACATCTTAGTAAAATAGATACCCATAGCATTTTAGACTTAAAAAAATTTTTTTAGAAACAGCTCTTCCTCCTACTTATGACTCTTTGTACTCTATGTTGATTTCTAGCCAAGTTCTTATAGCCCTTGGCCCATGTCTGACTCCCTCTACTAGACATTACTGTCTTGGTGACTTCAATACTTGTTTTCATCTTTTTATCTCCAGTGTCCAAGTACAATATGTGGCGGAGAGCAGGATCTCATTACGGATACGTTGAATAAAGAAAATGCCTTAAGAATTTTACAAAAGTTGGAATTAATAAATCTTTTTAAGTAGTTGGCTTGGCTTAATTTATTCTTGATACACACAATGAAATGCCGCACAATCTGATTACAATGATACTGAGCAAAGCTGCAACAAGGAGACAGGGTGTTGTAAAGAAAGGGCACTGGACTCATATCAGCAGATCGGGGTCTGTAGCTTGGAATTGCCACTCTCTGCTAAACTCCAGACTCGGTGTTTGATGACCACTACGGTCCTTCACCACTAACATTCCAAGAATGTATGTGTCACAAGCACAGGAAACTGTGTTCATCACTACATCCCACAGCAAAGCTCATTAAATGCATATTTATTGAATTCAGAGTTCTCTGAATGAATAAATAAACCAGAAATCCTGCAACACCGTCTCATCTCAATTTCTCATACAGAATCTCTTTTAGACTATATTGAATTTCCTTTGCCAATATAAGAATAAATATGATATATAAGATATATGATAGACCACAGATATCTAATGTTTTAAGATTCCGTTTTTTATATGCATATTTCTAACAACAGAATCTATGACTACAACATTAACAATTAGGTATAGAACTTAAGAGTGATTTTAGTCAACTAGTGTGTGTTAAGAAGATTCTCTAAGCACTTACAATCGAACACACTTTCAATAATTCTCTGCTTCTAGAAAATCAACTTTAAAATAAAAAAAAAGTATGTTTAACCAGAAAAGAATCTACTTATTAGAAGGGTTTTATGGTTAGAACATGTCAACATTTTGGAAGAATTGAAAGTTTATTTAGAAAGGTGTCCTGGATTTGATCGTGGGTATTTCTATTTTACTCATATAGAAGTCAGTCTGTCTTAAAATGTCTGTCTTAAATCATTCTTTGTGTTCATCTTGAACAAATCCCTCCCAACTGTCACCCCCAAATGTCCCCAAATTCGTAATGATTTGACCCATGCGGCCCTGCTCCTGAAGATGGATTTTGCCATGCCGCTGGTTGCCTGGTTAACTGTCCTGCAATCCCAGTGTTTTCCCAGCATACAGGAGGAGGAGAGTGAATACACACAGTGTCTGTATTTAAAATCATTCTTTATGTTCCTGTATTTAAAATCATTATCTGGATTTGAGGGTGGGTATTTCTATTTTACTCATATAGAAGTCACAGTCTGAGGACATAACAGCATAAATAACACCAGAGCAGGACCTTTGGCATTGAGAGAGCCACAATCAGATCCTGGCTTTGTCGTGTGTGTGTGTGTGTGTGTGTGTGTGTGTGTGTGTGTGTGAAGTATGTTATATATACTATATATAAGTTAGAAGACGTACGTTTAGGAAATCGTGTGTGTGTGTGTGTGTGTGTGTGTGTGTGTGTGTATGCCACACAAATAGAAACAGTGGAAAGCACTGATCCCCAGGTGAATCTAATGCATAAGGGTAGGGAGAAGGCATCAATAAATTTAAAAACAAAATGAGGAAAAACTGGGCAGGTTAAAAAGAACTTGAGGAAAAGTCAGAACTTACTCTAAGAGAGGAAGACCAAAAATACAAGGGGGCTAAGAGAAGCAGAAAAATAAAAGGGCAGTGCTCTTATAGAGAAAGAGACAGAGATAGAGACCCACAGGAATGATAAGGAGTGAGGGCCCCCTTTACAGCCACAGGCTGCATCCTTCCTGGGTGCTGTGGATTGGAGTACCGGATCTCCTCCTTCCATAATGCCATTGTAATGGAGAAAGTACATAAAAATGACAAAATCCGTCTTCAGGAGCAGGGTCACATGGGTCAAATCATCGCAACTTTGGGGACATTTGGGGGTGACAGTTGGGAGGGATTTGTGCAAGAGGAACACAAAGAATGATTTTTAAGAGATGGAAGACTCTCAGAGCACAACAAGATGAACTTGAGTTTGAGAATTCCCGGACACAGGGGACACACTTCTCTACCCACTTGCTCTGGTCAAACCAGCTCTTCAAAACTAGTCAGGATCTCATTCCCCTCCTTGGAACAAGCTTTTGCTTATGAGAAAATCTCACATCTGAGGAAAGAAGATACTCATTCTCCGGCTGTCCTGATGAAAGGCCAGAAGGGGCTGCCGCTGGCTACCTGATTAGTTGTCCTGCAATCCCAGTGTTTTCCCACCATACAGGAGGAGAAGAGTGAATGCACACAGTGTCTGTATTTAGCTTTACCTAGTTATCACAATATATGTTTCTTATAGGTATGTTGTCTTCTACATATGTATATATATACATATTAAAGTAGCCAGTATGATTTCTCCATAATAAAGTTCAAATTTCAGTGTGTCAGTTACCCTTACTCCCATGCTCTTTAGTCACTGACTATTTCCTTCTTTTTTAGCTATGTGACACTTTGAAAATATGGGGTTTCCCCTCTCTTAATGCAATGAAACAAACCACTCATATTTTCTTTTCCTTTTCATTATCTGGAATAACCTCATTTTTTCCTCTCTTTCTTTCTAACTCTTCCTATATCCATTAGAACCCAGTTCCTGAAAATCACAGTTTTTGAAAACCCAAAACATATCCAATTATAGTTTTAATGTAAGACACTGTCTATATGATCAATAAATCTAAAACCCACAAACGTTTCTGTTTTACTTTAAATATGTGAGTCCCAAATTATGAAATTATAGTGTTGATTTTCACTTTGTACTGACCTCCACATTAAAGAATAAAGAACCGACGTCTGATTTGACAGTAATTTATCTTACTCTCTTTCCCTTACTCTTTAACCCAGAGAACATGGTAAGAAAAAGCATTTGACATCTACCATTCTTAACCCCCAAATGACTTATAAAGCAAAAGTGGAATTAACTACTTAACCAAAGATAGAAAAAGTGTTACCACCCTCCCTAGTGGCCATACAGAAAAGCCAGGACACTTTTTGGACAACATGACTAAGAATTTGAGCCTCTAGAAATTTGTGGCAAGGATGTGATTCCTACATCACTTAAGTTCAGAAAGATGGAGGAGGGAGTGTTATATTTTAAAAACACATAGTTCCATTCAAGCAAACTAAATACTTAGTAAATTGACTTAAATAACTTGTCATGAGCATTATTTTCTCACGTTTGATTGTGAATGTGCAAAGAAACAATTTTTAGTTCGGACAGAACTTCCCAAATTAAAGATGTAGAAACATTACCATACTGGGATCACTTAAGAAGATGAGAATGAAGCAAAAGTTCAGTGCAAGCAGAGTTTAACTATAGAATAAAATTAGCTGCCTTTCACCTTTATTTTAAAGGTATGTTTTAGGTAGATAGATTTCAACTGCAAAGCAAAAATCACTACATTCAAAAATCAATTTTTAATACAATGTTATCATAAGGACTGAGGAAGACTTCTTAAAGTACATTTTGTGGGAAATAGAATTCTAGAGCAATACACTTGAGGTCAAAATCAGAAGTTGGTTCCCAGTATTACAACTGGTCACCCACAGGTACAGACAGGGATTAGATACTGTCCGCTACCACTTTATACATCACAAATATTGGTAATGGTGGCCACAGAACTTACTATTTTCTGCATAAATGTGGATGTTCATTTAAAATTTGACACTTAAAAGTATAATTCATTAGGAAGGAAAACAAGAAATTCAGGGGGAAAAGTTTTTAGTCTATCGATCTCTTTCTTTGCTGAAAGATCACTAAATGGTTTGAAATTAATGTCTGATAAATATGTGAGCTGACTGAAGTTATAAATATCTTCAAAGAGCTATTCAAAGCTTATTAAAATATTTTCCTTAATGAGATGGAAACATGAAAATTAGCTCTACATAATGCCTAGGAGAGTCCAATATTATAATTCACATATTGGTTTACAAACATCATTTCCAGGTTTCTTGAAATAGATCTCCAATCTCATATTGTTCTGGTTTTTCAAAATTCCTCTAGATTTTATAGAGTCAAGTATCATCACTAAGATTATATCCTCCAGTGACATAAGACAGGCAGGAAGATTCTGCACACACCACCACTGGGTTGCCCCTTTGCAGTGTTCTATGTTAGAGCCTTTGCTGACCTCTAAATGTTGGAAAGTTCCATGGTCCAGTCCACGAGGTCTCTTCTTTTTTCTATCTATACTCCCTGTTCAGGTGATCTTCTCAGTCCTACAGCTTTAAAGCTTTATACTTTTCTCTCTGTCAAATTAGTATTTTCAGCTTGAAACTCCAGATTTGTATAGCAACTTTCCTCTGTGACTCATCTGCACTGCCATCTCCAAATCAATATGTCCAAATTAGAACTCCTAAGCATTCACCAACACAACCTGCTCCTGCCTAGTCTTTCTCATTCCGATAAAAACACCGCCACTTACCCAGGTGTTCAAGACATACATTTATGATTCATCCTTGGTTTCTCTATTTCCATTCCATTCCATCTCTAATCCATCAACAGATATTGTGGGTCCTATCTTCAAGATCTCTCAAGAAGCAGACCACTGCTCACCACCTCCAAAGTGATGCACACCCTTATCCATACCAGCACCATCTCTTACTTGGAACCCCATAGCTTTTTCCACTGGGTCCCTTTCAGCCTGTCTGAGTCATTTCTATATTGGAGTGTGGAATGTTTCTTTAGAAACTTAAATTAGTTCCTATAACTCATCCACTCAGTGTCCTCTGAGGTTTCTCATCCACATTCCTCACGTGTACCTAGACTTGCCTGTCTCCTAGATCATCCTCATTCCCTGATCCAGTCACACTAACCCACTTTCTAGGCCTAGATACACCAAACTCAATACCTTAGGTCACACTTTGCATTTGCTGTTCCCTCTTTCTTTCCACCATTCCTCTCAACATTGCATGGCTGATTCCCTCAATCCATGCAGGGCTCTGCTTCAAGAGATCACTTTTCAGAAATAGTTTATCTTTCATACAAATGACTAACACCTGTATCCTTTCCATTTGATGTATATTTATGGCAGTCATCATTAGCTCAAATAATATAATGAATTAATTTAGTTACTTGCTTATTAGTCATCACTCCCATTAGGAAGTCAGTTCTGTGTAGAGAGAAATCATGTCTGTTGTTTTCACCAACACATCCAGGCACCTAGAAGCAAGCATTCTGCCAGAGAGCTAGCACTCCATATTGAAGGAAACATAATGAACATGCAAACTTTTTCACAGCCAGTGTTATTAAACTATTCTTACATTCTATTATTGTAAATGTAAAAATGAAGTGCAAATAAATATAACGTTGAATGGAAAGGTTGTATGCTGTAACCAAGGAGTCACTATATATGTATTGTGCATATCCTAAGTAATTATTATATTATTGACATATATGGAGGTCAATGAATATTCAAATTAACTGTAAGCATGGCTATCTGCTGTTCATAAATCAAGAAGCTGACAACAGCAAATGTTTCCTGAGCAGGATGTGACTGGCTGCATTTGCTATACAACAAGCCACTTCCTTGCTAGAAATAACTGCTGACTCAAGTGGAAAGAGGGATATCTCTCTGAAATGGATGCTTCTGCCACCTTCCTACATAGCTGAGGCTGGCTTGTGAGTTTCAACAGTCTTTGGACTCTGTAACAACCTTCAAGGCTAGATGTAAGTCATGCAGGACTACTAGGAGCCAGCTGGGCTTGAAGTCTGGGAAGAGCCAGGGAAAGAGCCAAGAGGAAGGCACTCGGTTGATAACCAACCTTTTATCTTACTCCACTTAGGTTTAGTGATTGCTGAGACCACCATTTTAATAATGCTCATCAGGGACTGTTAGACTGAACCATGTGTCTCTAGAACTGATCTACAGACTTCAATTTCATGTTTTAATACAGAACAGTGTATATTGCTTGAAGATAAGCATCTATACAACTGTTGACAGTAGAGAAGGGTCACAGAAATCGAATAACAGCCTGTGGAGAAGAATCCCGTTCTTGCTTTTGCTCTCATGCCAGTGAACACTTTCTGTTCATTCACTCTCCAATCTGGCAACAAGCAAACCAATTCCCAGTGAATAGAGCGCAGCCGAGATTCTTTGAAGTCATACATTATAAAAATTCTATGCAAGCCAGCTTAAAAATAACTTTAAATCTCTATTGTAACTTTCTGAGCTTCTTTCCATCTCATAAAAATATTTTGAAAATAACATAGTAGATTAAGATATCAGCCTTCCCAATGTGTAAATCCATGGATTGACTGTTCCTGTACTACAAAATGCTGAGGATAGTGGAGTAATTCCATAGACAGCTTTATAAGCTTTCTCAAAAATTAAGGAAAAATTTGTTCTTCTCTGGCAAAAGCAGACATAAATATTCCACCCCTCCCTCTCTCTGTCTCTGTCTCTTTCTCTCTCTCTCTCATGTGTAGTAGTCCATACTGTATACATACCACATTTTCATTGGCTGATGGCCATTAGGTTGATTCCATATCTTTGCAATTGTGAATTGTGCTACAATGAACATGAGAGTACAGGTGTCTTTGTATCCACAGGGTAGATACTTAGTAGTGTGACTGCTCGATCAAATGGTAGAACTACTTTTAGTTCTTTGAGTAATCTCCATACTGCTTTCCATAGGTATAATACTAATCTGTGCTCCTACCAACAGTGTATAAGTGGTTCCCTTTTCACTATATCTGAGACATCTATTGTTTTTTGATTTTTTAATAATGGCCATTCTGACTGGTATAAGGTGTATCTTATTGTGGTTTTAATCTGTATTTCCCTGATGATGACTGATGTTGAGCACTTTCTAATATGTTTGTTGGCTGTTGGTATATCTTCTTTTGAGAGATGTCTATTCATGTCTATGCATGATGTTTGCCCATTTTGTTTGTTGATTTGTTTGAGTTCTTTGTAGATTCTGGATATTATTCCTCTGTCAGATGCATACTTTGTGAATATCTTTTCCCATTCTGTAGGTTCCCTATTTGCTCTTCTGATCATTTGTTTTCCTGTGCAGAAGTTTTTAAGTTTAACTAAGCTTCACTTATTTATTTTTGTTTTAGTTGCATTTGCATTTGAAGTTTTAGCCACAAATTATTTGACTAGTCTGACATCCATAAGAGTTTGTCCTGATTCTTTTCTAGGATTTCCTCCAAAACACTCCAGAACTTGACAAATGAATTTGGTAAAGTTTCAGGATACAAAATCAACACACACACAAATCAGTAGTACTGCTATATACCAATATCGATCAAACTGAGAATCAAATCAAGAACTCAATTCCATCTATAATAGCAGCCAAAAACCTAAAATATCTAGAAATAGGCCAGGCACGGTGGCTCAAGCCTATAATCCCAGCACTTTGGGAAGGTTAGAGGACTGCCTAAACCCAGGGGTTCGAGACCAGTCTGGGCAATTTGGCGAGACCTCGTCTCTACAATAAATCAAAAAATTAGTCAGGTGTGGTGGCACATGCTTGTACTTCCAGCTACTTGGAAGTCTGAGGCAGAAGGATCACCTGGGCCCAGCAGGTCGAGGCTGTGGTGGCCATGAGCATGACACTGCACTCCAGTCTGGGCAACAGAGTGAGACTCCAATGCCAAAAACAAAAAACAAAAGAAAAGAAAACCTAGAAATATATTTAACCAAGAAGGTGAGAGGTCTCCACAAGGAGAACTACAAAATTCTGATGAAATAAATCACAGAGGACACAAACAAATGGAGAAACATCCCATGCTCATGGATTGGAAGAATCAACATTATTAAAACAACCATATTACCCAAAGTAATCTACAGAGACCCAACGTCATCTCTATCAAACTACCCATATCATTTTTCACAGTATTATAAAAAACAATCCTAAAATTCATATGGAACCAAAAAAGTGCCAGAAAAGTGCCTAAGCAAAAAGAACAAAGCTGAAGACATCACATTACATGACTTCAAGTTATACTACAAGGCTGTAGTTTTCAAAACAGCACGGTGCTAATACAAGAGCAAACACATTGACCAAAGGAACAGAATAGAGAATCCAAAAATAAATCCAAATACCTACAACCAATTGATCTTTGACAAAGCAGGCAAAAATAAACACTGAGAAAAGGACATTCTATTGAATGAATTGTGCTGGGACAATTGGATAACTACATGCAGAAAAATGAAACCTGATCTCTATCTTTCCTCATATACAAAAATTAACTCAAGATGGATTAAAGACTTACATTTCAAACCTGAAAGCAGAAAACATACTTTTTAAAAAATGCTTTTTAAAGCATGTTTTAAGCAGAAAACATACTTTTTTAAAAAATGCATACTTTTTAAGAATTTTTTAAAAATTCTTGAGCAAAAGTTTAGCTGTAGTGTTCCATTTTCCCCAAATCCCCCAAAGTTCTGCAGATGAGAGACTACATTTTATATATGCCCAGAACTGAAAGAAAGTGATCAAGTATGTGAGGCAATCCTGCGAAGACAATCACAGCCACCTCTGGTCTTCGAAACTATATCTAGAATAACTGAATACCACTATTTAGATCACTTGGGAAAATAGCCATACGTATAGTGAGGTCCTAAGAAAATCTCCCTTGTGTGGCAGCTCCATTCAATCAATTAATATTAAACATATTGAGCTTTTTGTATTGTGAAATTAAAGTATTGCCTGCTCATTCATAAATCAGAAACCTAATTTAATCACCATAACCATTGTCCCAAACAATTATCTACATCCCAGAGACAGAAAAAAAAGAAAACTTAAACAAGGCAGTGTCTCCCAGAGAAGGCAGGAAGATTTATTTACTTTGCACAAAGTACCTAGTGCTCTGTAATTTTTCTGGCCCACTTAAATAATAAGGGGTATGCTGGGAGGAGACTGTTGTGTCCATGGTACTATAGTGTCATCACCTACCACCCAAAATTTATGGAGACTATGACTACTTCCAGACCCCTTTGCCTTCTGGACAGGTTAAATTCACAGTTCTTGCAAAGTCTATTTCTAGCGTGGTGTCAGAATAAGCTATGACATTCACAGAAAACAGAGAAAGGATATATTTGAGGATTACAAGAAGGGAGGTAGGGTGGGGGTGTGAGTGACTTTTCATGGATTAAGTTAGCCTCATAATTTCTCCATCCTCTGCTGTCCTACTTCCTGACCCTGACGGATGGCACTTTTGCTGACTTGCAGGTGCCTGCTGAACTTGGTCCACTTAGTGCCTGGGCAGCTCTGCGCCCTTGTGCCTATTTCCTGCCCCTTCCTTCTGAGGGGTTGCTGTCCTTTGCTTGGGAGGGGTAGGAATGTGGGAGAAGTGCCTCTCCTGCTCACCCCTCCACTCCTGGGGGGTCCCCCCCCATCTTCCTCACTAAATATGGCTCAGCTTATTGAATGATCAGTATGATGTCAGGGAAAAGTGACCCCTTTCCTCAGAATTGGCAGATTAATTGCTTTTTCTTTCACTTTCTGAACATAGGCACATAATGGAGCAGTCATTTGGTATGAAATCATCGATTTGCCTCGAGGTTGAGATTAAGCCAGTCACTTCAAACATTTTAATACTAGCAAAAGGCTTTGTGCAATTTCTTTTTCTCTGTCTCGTGACTTTATTCGAGGTGTCTACATCACAGGGGCTTTGATGAGTTTGTCAGTGATCAGAGGTTGCTTTAATCAAGTAAGAAAAAAATCCCACCAAGACTTTCTATGCACTTACATGTTATAGGACCTTTTCAATGCCAGTATCTGTAGAAAATCTGTTATGTAAACTCCAGTCTGTGGAAGATATTTTGCAGCTCATTAACAGAGAGATCAATGTCAGAGCTAATATTTCAAACCTATGCTTGGGTCAAAAAAAAAGTCACAGTAAATAATTGTGTAAAAAAGGAAATATATACTAGCACAAAAGTGTGCTTTATTTCTTTTACATAAATATCACCATGAGCACTAATGAACAACCAGATTTCCTTACAAAATATTGACACAACAATGAAATAATTTAATACCACATGGAGATTTCTAACAGAAAAATTTTGAGTACTACAATCATCCTTATGTATAAAAAGTCATATAAAATTGGGGAAAGATGTACATCTTATTATTTCAATATTAGCTCTCTAAAAGATTTGAAAATAATCTTTAATATCTGTGAAAGTAGTGATTTACAATATTGGCTACTATTTGGATATGATACTTAAAAAATATAAACTTATTTTTAAGACAACGACTATGCATCTATTCTTTTTTTTTTTTGAGGTGGAGTCTCACTCTCACCCAGACTGGAGTGCAGTGGCCGCTCCCGGCCACCGCTGCCTCAACCTGCCGCACTCCGGCAATCCTTCCGCCTCAACCTTCCAAGTAGCTGGAACTACAGGCTTGCGCAACCACGCCCGGCTAATTTTTGATTTATTGTAGAGATGAGGTCTCGCCAAGTTGCCCAGGCAGGTCTCGAATCCACGGGCTCAGGTAGTCCACTCACCTCAACCTCCCAAAGCACGGGCTTACAGGTTGAGCCACCAAGCCCGGCTATGCATCTATTCTTATACTTAATTACTTTAAATAATGTATTGACTGAAAATATGACAAAATAAAACTTATCTAGTAATTCCATTTCAAGGAACTTACACTAAGGATATAATTAGTTAAGGGCATGAATATGCATATTCCAGGTATTTGCTGATGCAGTGCTATAAGTGCAAAGACCTGGATGAAAACTAGTAGCTTGAATTATGTTAATAGAAAAAAAATACTGTGCAGTCATTTTTTAAAAAATCTAATATCTGGTAAGAAGAAAAGGGGTCTCCATTTCAAGGACAAAGACAATCAATTTAAGGAACTAAATACAGGATTTTTCCACTTTTTGGCCACCACTATATTAAATACATCCACTTATCTACACATTCAAAAATAGATATCCATCTAATACTATGTGCCAGATATATCATAAAACAGATTAGGGTTATACATAATTTGGTGGAATAAATGCGCCCCCCCCAATTTCATATGTTGGAAATGTAATCCCCAAATTCATATATTGATTAGAGGTGGGATTGTGGAGAGGGAATTAGAATTAGATAAAATTATTAGGGTGGGAGAGACCTGAGCTAACACGCACACTCATACCCTCTCACCATGTGATGCTGTGAGAAGGCCTTCATCGGATGCCGGCACCATGCTCTTGGATTTAGCATCAGGAACCATGGGCTGAATAAGTTTCTTTTCCTTATGAGTTACCTAGTCTCTCATATTCTGTTATGGCAACAGAACATGGACTAAGGCACATAATGAAGAGTTAATTACAAAAATAAATCTACAACGGTGGCAAGTTCTACAAAGGAAAAGAACAAGATACAACCAGAGATTACAGTACTGGACATCATTTAGGTTGGGAGAGGAAAGTAGAGAATATATTTTTAGGACAAATGGGAAATTGAGAACAGGTTTACATGAGAATAAGCAGGTAAGACTACTTTGGACTCAAAAGAAGAATGTGCTTGGCATTGTGAAGATACTGGCACAATGACAGTTTGGGCTAGGCTATAGTGAGTGAGGGCATGGGTGGGGAATGGAACCAATGACAAAGGGGCAATCAGGGTCCAGTAGGCCTCACTGGACATGTGTAGAATTTTGAATTTTGATGACATTGAGTTCATTTTAGTAATTGAAACATTTGATTCATTGAAAGGATTTGTCACGAAAGAAATAAAGCAAGTCATATTTCTAAATTAAGTTCAAGAATCACTAACTAGTTATACAACATAACATGCAGTCTTCCCTTAGTATTCAAGAGAGATTTGGTATCCAAAGGAGTCAAATCCACAAATACTCAAGTCCCTGACATAAAATGGTGCAGTATTTGCATAAAACCTATGAAATCCTCCTGGATACTTTAAATCATCTCAGGATTACTTATAATACCTAATACAAGGTAAGTGCTACATAAATAGTTGTTATACTTATTTTTTTACTTGCATCATTTTTTTATAGCTGTATTGTTACTTTATTTTTTTTCTGAATATTTTCAGTCTCCAATCTGCGATGCAGGACTTGTGGATATGGAGGGCTGACTATATTGACAAACGGACGCTGTCTGCGTTATCATTTGAAAAGTTGTCCTGTGGGGGTAATGACAGCGTGACAAACAAGCCACATGGACTTGAGCACATCATCACAATGTGCCTCCAGTTTTCTCATCTGTAAAAACAACTGGTGGGTTAAGTGATATTAATGTTCCTTCCAGTTCCAAGTGTAGCTGAGCACTGTGGGAATATTATTCAGGGATTCAGTTGCAGCAGTGACTTTTTTACCAATGTAAAGTGAGTAAAATAGAACTTTAAGAAAAATGATATAAAATAATTAGTATGTTATTTTTGTTATACAAGAAAATAGCTAAATCAGGGGCTTAAGAGATATTTGTGGCCGGGCTCGGTGGGTCAGCCTGTAATTCCAGCGCTTTGGGAGGTCGAGCTGAGTGAATTGCCTGAACCCACGGGTTTGAGACACGCCTGGGCAACTTGGCGAGACCTCATCTCTACAATAAATCAAAAAATTAGCTGGGCGTGGTAGTGCGCGCCTGTAGTTGTGGAAGGCTGAGGTGGAAGAATTGTCGGAGCCCAGCAGGTCGAGGCTGCAATGGCTGGGAGTGGCCACTGCACTCCAGTCTGGGTGACAGAGTGAGACTCCAACTCAAAAAAAAAAAAAGAGAGATTTGTGCTTTAACACAGGATATTTGACTGTGATTTAGAATATGAAGAACAAAAGCTTACTGCCAAATCTTGCCCTCTAGAATGATTTTTAAAGTTCTACTGTAAGGGGCAAGTTGGGGAAATGAATGTGTTGCATAACTATTAGATTATCTGATTTTTAAAAATCGAAGTAATATTCTTATCCTGTGGCAATATTTAATATTGTCTGAATACCTATGTGGTTTGCAGCATTACCATAAATAAATGTAAGACACACCTCCTCCCTTCTGATATTATGAACAAATGATATTCAGGAACTTCACATATAGAGAATGTATATTGACAAGGTTGAATTTTATCTGAGCCCTGAGCATCTATAAAATAACGAAGGATAAAGAAATTCTCCTTATCGTTTTGTGTTCTGAAAAACAACTTACTGCAAGCAACTCCTCTTCCCCACATGTCTCAGATATAAGCCATGGCTGTCCCCTCTTGTCTACCTAGGACAAGGCCAGACAGAGACCCTTCAATTCCCCATTCTTAGTCTCATCAAAGATCAGCCAAACTGCTTGTCCCTATCAGGCAATCAGAAGGAAATGATTGTTGACCAAATTTGGTTGAGCTTCTCTCCTCTCTCCATGATGCCTGACATTCGGCCAGCTTCAGCCCTGATGGCAGACAGCCCTTCTTGAGAAGAGACTGGCTGTAGGGTGTAACCACCTCTCATCTACCTTCCATCCCACTCCCCCACACTCAGTTCTTTGTAGCTTGTTTACTCCTATGAAAGGAAGCCCTATTTGCTGACCCCATCAAACACCTTCAGATCTTATGGGCAGACTGTTCTCCCAGTTATAACTGTCCTCCTCCCACTGTTGCAATAGCCAATCCCTAAACACCTGCAATAATCCTCTCTAATATCCTCTCTGCTTGCTAAATCAGCATTTATTTTTTGACTGTATTTTCTTTTTTTCTTTTCTTTTTTTTTGAGTTGGAGTCTCACTCTGTCGCCCAGACTGGAGTGCAGTGGCCATTCCTGGCCACCGCAGCCTTGAGCCGCTGGGCTCCGGTGATCCTTCCGCATCAGCCTTCCGAGTAGCTGGAATGCAGGCGCGCGCTACCACGCCCGGTTAATTTTTTGATTTATTGTAGTAGAGATGAGGTCTCACCTGCCCAGGCAGGTCTCGAACCCGCGGGCTGAGGCAATCCACTCACCTCAGCCTCCCAAAGGTGTGGGATTACAGGCTGAGCAACCAAGCCCGGCTATTTGACTGTATTTTCAAGAGATGCTTTCTTAAGAGGTTCAAATAGTTTTGGTTGTTGTTCCTTAGTCTCTCCTCACTTCCCCTCCATGACCTGGAAAGAAATGCTCATCACGGAAAAAAATGTGATAATTAGAAAACAAAAACAATTTTAAATCATCAAATACATTTATGCAAACAAAAGGGCAAGACCTAATACATTGAAAAGTCAGTGAACAATAAAGACAACAAAACAAAACTACCACCTAACCACAAAAGGAAAACAATTTACATAATCATTTCTTGCTTTTTTCCTTCATATTATTGAAGTTTTTTTGTTCATATTATCTGCAGTGGTCCGTTACATGCTTGTAATGCTTCAATGCTCTTCTGAACAACATTGTTAGGAATGAAAAATGTCCAACCTATCAATAATAAAGGCAGTCAAGATTGTAATAAATAAATGAATTTCTTTAAAATACTTATGAGGTTTTTCCTTAACTGTCAATCACAGGAATGAGGTGAAGAAGGAAAGCTTCCTTTTGGCATCTGATTTTTAAGAAAGAGCACTTTAGCCATAAGCAAACAGTTACACGTGCATTTAAAAAGACAATGAGTTGAGGGTGTTTTGTATCACTCTAAAAACAAGCTATTGAAAACTAAGGCCAGGCTCAGTGGCTCAGCCTGTAATTCCAGCACTTTGGGAGGCTGAGGCAAGTGGATTGCCTGAGCCCTTGGGTTCAAGACCCACCCGGGCAACTTGGTGAGACCTCATCTCTACAAAAAACCAAAAATTAGCTGGGCATGGTAGCGTGTGCCTGTAGTTCTGGCTACTTTGAAGACTAAGGTGGAAGGATTGCCAGAGTCCAGCAGGTCGAGGCTACAGTGGCCAGGAGCATGCCGCTGCACTCCAGTCTGGGCGACAGAGTGAGATTCCAATTCAGAAAAAAAAAGAAAAGAAACTAAAATGAGGTTTCAACATTTACAAATAGCGATTTTATTTCTATGCTAAATATTCTATTAAAAAATTTGTTTTATTGAATATTGACATAGTATGGGGAAGGAGTCATTCCATTAACTCTCCCAGCTGAGAACGAGCAATATGGTGGGGAAGAGAGTGGGTATTCCTAGTCAAGAGCCTAGAAGATCTCTTTTGTCCTGTGTCATAGGCACAGGAGCCCGCATGTAGTGACATGTGACTATATATATACATATGTACGTAGTTTGTGATGACAGCATAAGCCCCAATTCTGAACAAGCCCTAAGTCAAGCAATTTACATACCTAATTCTTAAAATAAAAACTTAAGGAAGACATACTGGAGAAGGAACAAAGACCCGAGGAGTTAAGTGACATTCCATGAGGCCACATAAATAGGCCAAGACCCAAGTCTTGACTGACTCCAAAGCTCATTTCCTAACCACTCTGCTGTATTGGTTCTAACCCGGAATGTTCTGTTAATTTTCTGATTATTTGAAGAAATTTAAAAATAGTCAAGAGTATTTATAGATCATCCAGGCTAATCAAATTTTAAAAAAGTTTTTCTTATTTATTTACAAATAGTTTTTAAAAAATATCATATGTAATATATGTATCTATAAACAGGATTAGAGAGTACTAGTGAACTGACAAGAGTAAAAAATGAAAATTTTCTAAACATGTTGAGAAAATCAGTTTGATGCCACATTATTTGATTTATAAATCTAATATCACATCATTATAAACATTATTAATGTTTATTAAGCTAGTCAATATTTTTTTACATTCACAATAAACATTTAAATGTTTAACTAGAGATACTATAATAGCACTCAGATTAAATAATAAGTTGGCATTGAGTTCTCACATAAATACTTTAAATGGGAATTAGTGATTCCTATCAACTATTTAAACTATTTATATTTTTGGGTAAAATTTTAAAACTTTTCCCTATTTCAATTTTAGCCTAGTCTTTCATTTTGCCTTCTGATTGAAAAGATAATCGCATTCTTTTTAAAATTCCTTTCATTGCTTTTTATTTTGTTCTGAAAGCAGCATATTTGATGTAGTATCTCTAATAAAGGTATGAACGTCTTAAATTTACATTTTGGAAGAATACAAGCTTTTATTTCATGTAAGCTTTTATTTCATGTAAGCTAATTTCCCGTAGAGGATCACTTTATCTTTACAAAGAAATTTAAAATAAAAAAAATAGAGTAGACTCTGAGACGTCCACTCCCCAATGTTTACAGCATTCTGGAGGTATGGGGTACTGGGCATTAGTTCTGTGGGCAGCTAACCATGTGGAGCAGTTGCCAGAGGATGACACCCTAGATGCTGGCCACTTGTGCAGGGTCTGAAGTTGGTCTTTGCTCATGCAAATGCACCAGGGACACAAGGGGGTATTCACTACAATGCTGGAGATGGTCATGATCACTGGCATGTCCTTCTGTGATGCACAGAAGGACAGAAGGAGGATGCATAAGTATACAACCACTGAAGGCAAAAACTCTTTTTTAAAAAAGATGTTATTTTAAAGATGTGGGGTACAATTCAGGATTAGATATGCAAGTGGTGATTGTGCAGGAAAAGTATGATGTAAAGGCCTCCCTTTGGTCCCTACTTTGCCTGGTTTGAGATCAGGTACCCTTATGGATGTTGTGTCTCCCCACCACCCCAACAGTATCATGCTACTGCCAATCCCTTTCTTATAGTATTATGGTAAATGCTCAGGGTCCACTTATGAGTGAGAACATGTGGTACTTTGTTCATTGTTTCTGTGATAGCTCACTGAGTATTATAAACTCTATGTCCATTCAAGTTGTTGCAAAGTCTATATGTTTGTACTTCTTTATGGCTGTATAATATTCCATTGTATATATGTACCACATTTTTTTATCCATTCAAGTTTTGATGGGCAGTATGGTTGGTTCCAAGTTTTTGCTATTGTGAATAAAGCTGCAATAAACATGCATGTACAGATACCTTTTTTGTAGAATGATTTGAGTTCCTTCAGGTATATTCACAGTAGGAGGATTTCTGGGTCATAGGGCAGGTCGATGTCTAGTTCTTTTAGAATAACCACACTGTTTTCCAAAGAGGTTGCACTAGTTTGCATTCCCACCTGGAGTATAGAAGCATTCCTTTTTCACTGCATCCTTGCCAGCCAGCATCTGTTGCTGTTTGTTTTATTAATGATGGACATTCTTACTATGGTTAGGTGGAATCTCAGTGTGGTTTTGATTTGCATTTCTCTGATGCTTAGTGAGGCTGTGCACCTTTTTATGTGTCTGCTGGCTGCCTATATATCTTTGTGTGTGTGTATGTGTGTGTGTGTGTGTGTGTGTGTGTTGGCGTCTCACTCTGTCGCTCAGCTGAAGTGCAGTGTCATGCTCACACACGACCACCACAGCTTTGACCTGCTCAGCTCAGGTGATCCTTCCACCTCAGCCTTCCAAGTAGCTGGAAACATAGACGCACAGTTAATTATTTTGATTTATCATAGAGATGAGGAGACGAGAGCTCATCAAGTTGCCTAGTGGTCTCGAACTCGTGGGCTCAAGCAATCCTCTCATCGTTGCCTCCCAAAGTGCTGAGATTTTAGGCATGAGCCACCATGCCCCCCCTCCCCCATATATCTTCTTTTGAGAAGTGTCTAATCATGTTCTTTGCCCACTTTTTAATGGGGCAAAGGCAAAAACTCTTAACATCCTTCTCTGAATGTACAGCTAAGAGGAGGGGAATGCTTAAATTATATACATACATATATATGAGAAACTAAGAGTTTTTAAGAAGACAGGAAAAGTTCCCATCAAAAGGGGACCCAAAAGAGGGTTGCCCTAAATTTAATATGTTAAAATAAATCACCTAATACAATTAGTAGTACGGTAAGTCCACTATGAATGTGTACATTTCTATGGCAAACTCATCTTCATTTCTGGGAAAACTAGTATCTTGTCTTTCGATAAACTCTCCTCACCATACAGGAATACAGGCTCACAGGTCAACAGACGCATCTCCCTGGACTTTATTTCCTGGCTCATCTATATTTTTCTTGACTCTATTTTGCTTCTATCTTGTTATATTTTACATATTCCTATAGGCCTCTCTAAATATTTTGTGGCACAAGTTATTGGGAGCATGAATACCTAAAAGCTATATTTTCATTTTATCAAGTCAAAATATAATAGTATACTAATATTTACTAGAATATAAATATAATTATGTGTTTCTTTTATTTCATGTTTACCATACTGATACTTTTAGATTAAATTTTCATTAAATTTTCACAGAAACCCAATCATTTTTTTGCCCTTTTTAGATGAGAAAATGAAGACCCAGCATGGCTGTGCAGCAAGCCCAGGGCCAGCCAGCTAACGCAAGGGGGAGCTACCATCTGATTTGCTTCCAACTACTGTGGTGTTTCTGCCTGTGGGAGTCGAGGAGTGGTCTCAACCCCCCCAGTCCTGACTCTGTGGCAGAAGAACCCATGGAAGAGAAAGAACCCAGGCCCAATGAATGAGAATTCCGAAGAGTGTGTTCAGTTTAGGGGCAGAAGCCACTTGAGGTTTCAGCTTCCAGACTGCAAGGGCATCACACTGCAAAGCTCATTAGGGCAAGGACTGGAGTAGGAGGCCATCAATTGAAACGGGTATTTTACCTTGAACAATTATCACAATACTGTAAGAAAAGGATTGGCAGTAATGGGAAACTGCTGGGTGGGGGGGACAGGATTGGCAGTAGTGGGAATCTGATGGGGGGGGACATCTCATCAACAAGGGTACCTGCATAATGACCATTTGTATACCTGACCCTGAATTGAACCCCACATTTTTTAAATTAAAAAAAAAAAGTGGGTATTCTAATGTCTTCCCTTGGCCTATATGACATTCAATATTGTGATCCAATCACTATTCTAAAAAATGTGCCTGTCCTAAGACAATAAGGCTAAAATTAAAATAAAGCAATAACCCAGGTCTACCAGATGTGAGTTTCAGTCTGTTTTAACAATTCATCCTACAAATGCCATATCACGAGGGCTACTTCCCCAACACTGTCCACATGGGATCTTGTGAGCAAGTACAAGAATTCATCATAGTATGTATTTGTAGAGGGTAAGAAATTTCTAATAAGTTTTGGATTTGTTAACCAGCCTCATGAATCCTGATTGGCCACTTTTACACCAAGGTTTGCATAAGCCTTTGCTATTCAAGTCAATGAGATTTGTATCTAGGAGCCAGGGGAAAGCTTCTAGTAGCTCCACACAAATCAGAAATAGAGAGAGACAGAGAGACTCCCCCTTCTTCCCCAGAAAACAGAATTTATTTATAAAAAATTGTGTATTCTTTCTTACATGTTCATACTTCAATCACCTTCAAAGTACTCGCCGTCTGATATAATACATCTATAGAGATGCTTTAACCACTCACTACTCAAAGCAGTTTTTGAACTCATCAATTTGGGTGCCTTTTAGGGCTTCTGCTGTTTTTTTTTTTTTTTTTTACCTCTTCCACATCAGTAAAACATTTAACTTTGAGGACTTTTTTCACCCAGGGAAACAACAACAAAAAAAAGTCACTTGGGGCAAGGTAGGTTGAATAGGGAGGGTGGGGCACAGGTATCACGTCATTTTAGGTTAAAAACTGCTGAACATTCATTACGATGTGGGCAAGTGCCCTCACAAATCATCCATCATGAAATGGGCAAACATGTTGAAATAATCTCCAAAAAAAAAATCACTGAACCTAAATGCAGCCTCTCACAACACTAGCTAGGACACTGATGCTGATATGTTCCTAGGACACTTACCTGGAGTTGGGGAGAAACCTGTACTACTAGGAGCCCACCCTCCAAAAGATAATTCTGTTTTTCTGAGGGTCACTCTTTGTGTGTGTCTGTGTGTGTTTTATATATACATAAAATCAATTCTTTCATTCAATAAGTTTTTGACTACCGTGTGAATGACATCTGGAAGTATAAAAGATATTACAGTACACATTCTCAAAGATCTCACAGTCCCATTCTTTCTTTTCCTTTCATCTATGCCATACATATGGCCTGGCAGAAGTGTTTTTACTTTTAAAAAGATTTTCATCTTTTGGGAAAACTTTAGAGGTATTAATGAATAATTTCTGTCTCATTGCTACCTACTGATTAGAAAAACCTAACTTATTTCTATTAAAAAGCTATTAGGCTATTAAGAAAAAAACAAGAATAAGAGAGCAGATCCCAATATGCCAACAAATATAGAAATATTAATTGGAGGAAGTAACAATTACATTATTCTGCAAAGTAGTACTGTACTTTGAAAAATAATACTGATCATATATTTCCTTATTCACAGGGAAGGAACCATGACCTTGAAGGTTGATGCATGGCTATGTAATTCTGTCCAAATCCCAGTGAAGAGTAAATGCTAAAACTTTGATGAGTCCCATTAAAAATAAGAAAAGTGGGGGCAATAAAATCAATACTGAAAAACATAGTGTCTTACCAAAGTATCACTTAGTTCATCATATTTTGAGACCTCTTTCTCATATATGAAAATAACTTCCACTCATATAAACAAGCAGAGTTTAAACTCTAGAATCATATTTTGAAGAAGGTAGCAGAACCACTGACCCTAGAGCTTGTAAAGAATGCCCTGACATCCACTTTCCCAGGCAATTTAACATTCTTACTCCAAAGCAGAGGATTTTATGAGTTGACTTCTTGGATTTCCTTTCAATGTAAACTAGAAAATGTATGTTAAGAGTCCATTAAGGCTAAACAAATCACTTCAATCTATATTATTCTTTTACTATAAGTTGGTCAAACGTCCTTTATTGTGCCCTTAAAATTACTATTATCATCATTATTATGATTTTAGTCAATCATGTAGGAAAATATAACTGAATTTGGATTTCCTTAAGAGGTTTTCACATTATTTATAATTATGTAAGAAATGTATTATAAG
Organism: Carlito syrichta; assembly: GCF_000164805.1. Taxonomy (NCBI): domain Eukaryota; kingdom Metazoa; phylum Chordata; class Mammalia; order Primates; family Tarsiidae; genus Carlito; species Carlito syrichta. The sequence continues at coordinate 39,118 of NW_007247208.1, forward strand.
TAACACCAAACTTTAAGGATATAACAAAATTGCAAATGCAAATAGTATATAAGAAATGCATCAAGATCCTCTTTACTTTATTCAAAAAGACAGAATTGTCATAATAAATTGCTAGATAAAGTAATTGAACAGAAAGTATAATGAGTTAAAGTACAGACAAGATCATTTAATGGAGATAAGTGAATTATAGAGCTTGTGATAAAGAAATGAGTAGTGGGTAAAGTGTATTAAGACAAATTCTAATATCCATGTCCAATCCCTACTTATAATGATAGGTATAGCTTTATTTTTTTTTAATGTTTGAAAGTTAAACTCTAGATTCATATGTTGTCACTTCAACTGTGTCCCCACCCTAAATGAAAGCTACTTCATTTAAGAGTATAAGTTTCTTTGTTTCAAGCTTTCAATACTCCACCACAAAAATATTTATATTTTAATGAAAATATGTAGTGTCTGATACTATCCAAACCATGCCTGTATAGATTATTAAACTTTATAAGTGGCAATTTTCTTGAATTCACTATGTTGCCAATGATTTCGGCAAATTTCCTAGTACTGACCGATCAGGTTTTCTTCAATTTAGATAATGACATTTTACTTAGTTTTAGTAAAATAAAGTTCTTTAATAAAGGAACTAAAAGGAAACTAAATTTCCTGTATCTCGCCTCCCCCAAGTACCTGTATAACTTATCAGCCTGCATTCCACATTTATTTATTTAATTATAATATATTCCTTGGATATTTCTAAAATGGACTTTCACATTTCAAATTAGGCAGCCACAAAAGACATTTTAAAAATAAGAAACTGCATAAAATGAGAAGGAAAAGAAATATTTTCCACTATCTACAAACTATCATCAAGTTTTAAATTCAGTTTGACCCTCCCAGTATTTGGAGAAAAATATTCACACAAAGATTCACACACAAAAACTCATACATTGGGCTACAGCATTTCAACGCTGTATGAGTGAAATACAGAATCCAGGTGACACAAGTTCTCTTTGTCCTTACCATGAAAATGTGGTTTCCCACAGGATTAGTCAGTCACCTTTTTGTCCCAGAAGGAGAAAACACAGTCCAGGATTTAAGAAAGCTGCCCAGTTCATACTGAAGGCAGAGTGCCTAAAGTGACCCTCTTACTAGCCAAAGCAAAACATGTTAAGTGAATAAAGTGTTCCTTCATTTTCTAATTAGATCTCTCCCATGAATATTGTTGAAAGATAATCAACTATAAATTCATGCGGAAATGTTTTCCAATAATACATTCACAATTATTTGCTAAATTAAAAGAAAGTAGTCACAGCTAGGAATGTCATCACCATCTGGTTGTCAAACAACTTTTGAGTTCCCTATAGGCAAAAGTGACTCATACACACTCTCACCTGTTGTATGATGTAAGCCTCCAGAGAGACAGTACCACCCTACTCTGAACACACCAGAGAATTATAATCAACTTCAATTTACATGAAAGAGACTTAAAAACAATAAAGTAATTAGACATGTTCATGGGAGATAATTGTGTCATGTAATGATGGCTATTCCCCAAAGTGCTGATGATTCCATTAGAACAAAACATTTCTCTTTTCGGCCAATCTTGCAGACTTGTAGGCTAGAGGAAAGGCAGTCTTCTCATCAGAGTTAAAAGCAGATGATGGGAGCGGGGTCCTCTATATGGCAATGACTGCAATAAATTACCAATGTGTGTCCTGTTTTTTGAGATGAGCTCAATTTGTCATTTTATTGAAAAGGTTCCATTATGCTAATGTCTTACAAAATCACATTCTGCTGTTGCTGGAAGGTCATAAGGGGATATAAATTTTTGCATTTAGAAGCAAGAAGTTGTATAGCAGCCATAGATTTCAAGGGTTAATAAGAAGCCATCAAAGTATGTTCAAGGACTTATCAATGACAAGCCTTTGGTATGTTTCCCTAGTTAACAAAAGAATAAAAAGCGAATTTTGTTTCAAGCTTAACATATTAAAAAAAAAAACTATGAATGCTTCAAGTATGGGGTAATAACTCTTGGCTTCAATATAGGTTGATCATTTGAAAAGAAAAGATTTTCACAGAAATTTTAATTACCTATCAATTTGTATTATCAATAGAATAGGTACCTGTTAAAAAGGTTTTTAGTACACAGTTTGCCTCAATTATCTACCATCTTCATCTGCCATCTTCAAACACTTTCAAAAATAAGTTTGCTAAAATCTACAAAGAGTGCAAAATTAATATTCATATTTTTGTGTAACCTCATTGGGCCTATAAGGAGGGTACTTAGGTTTTTGACTAGTCCCAAATCTCACATCTCAGTGAGTTTCCAGGGGAAAAAAGATGATGAGCTAATTATTCAATGCAAATTAGATATTATTCCCTAAAGAAATGTTTTGTTTCCATCTTTCCAAGAATTATTGATTCCTTCCAATCACCAAGGGCTGTGAACATAATTCATGAATATATCGTATCATCCATCTATCAATAATTTGCAGTTATGGGCAACAACTGTCAAACAGCTGAGTAAAAACTCATTAAAACCAGATAGCTCCCTTTGGACCAATTATTGTAAATCACCGCAACATGGAAGAAAAATAGTTGCTCTTTAAAATCAGTTGCCTAGCATATATTTGGCATCCAATTTTCTAATGCAGTCTAAAAAACAGGATACACACAACAGTATCTACATTGCTAGATTTGGCATTCTGTTTTGTCTGGCTCAGTATTGAGTGGTTACAAAGATTTCTATTCTACAATGAGTGTTCTTTAAATTCAGGAGGCCATTTTGAATGGATCACTGGTCACAGTTTGATGCAATTCCCAAGGACATGCTGAGTAAGAAGCCATGTTGTCATCTAGTTTGACATAGTCAATCTTATACTGTATTACAGTCCAGAGATGGAGTTATGCAATATGCTCTTTCCTGACCTGGAATTAATTTGACAGAAAAAAACAACTTTTAGAAAAATGTTTAAAATAGTTTGGAAGCTCAGGTTCACAAAATTGTTTTTCTAAAAACACATAAAAAGATTATTCAACTACTTGACAACTTCAAATTATATCGCTTCTCATTGACAAGCACCAAACACCATTTAAAAGTGTTTTTTCTAATGGTTGTTATATGTGTCATGTCAACTGGTGTATTCATCCACATCAAATAAAGAGGCTTTGAAAGTAGAGACATTCCTTTATTTGGGAAACAATTACTCAAAGAGTTTACAAAAAGAGAAAGATTTGGTGAAGCCCTTTGACTGGGGTTGCTATTCTTGCATTAGAGTGTATATAATTAATGTTGATCCCACAAACCATGCAAAATCTAAGCAATTACCCATGAACGCTTTAAAAATTCTTTTTATTTTAAAGATGTAGGTACAATTCAGGGTTAGGTATACAAATGTTCACTATGCAGGTACCCTTACCCATGAACACTTTGATCCAATTCAAAGAAAATGGAATTTTGAACCCCAAGACTCGTTCAAATCAGCTGTAACACCTTTTAGCTATGACGCTTTGGACAAGAAACTTAGTCTTTATTGTGTAAATGAAGGAATGATAATTATGTACCTAATAAAAATCAAGTAAGACAATGTAGATATAAATGTTTCATAAGCCACTAAGTGTAAGGTAAATATTTATCATTATGTTGAGAGCAAAACTTGTGTCTCTGCAATGGATTTGAAGTAATGGTTGAAAGGAGCAAAGTATTATTTACTGTAACAGTTTACACATTAAGTGGGATTACTTTAGCTTCATTCTCTTAATAAGTGTAAAAATATCTGAAATTAGAATTAAGCCAAATAAATTGCTGGTACTCTCTCAGTGCAATGTTTCTACTACTTGGGCTATTTTGCAACTCCAAAGGGACATTGGTTAGTTTTTTTACATTAGTGAGGAAAAGAATTTCTGTCCAGTGGAGCAGGCAACCCCAAATGTTATGGCATATTGCTTTGTAAAAGCTTGACAAAATTTACAACTAGCAATTTTATCCTAACATCTCTGTATTAAATTGTATCTATCTCTCTATCTATCTATCTACCTATCTACAATAGATTAACCTCTCTAAAGCCCTTTGAACCAATTTACATAACTCTCTGTTTCCCACATTAAGTAATGGGTTGAACAAAATTTTTGATACCCCTTCACTTAATATTTACATGACAGTGATGATTTTATCTTATGAAAATTATACTTAAACAGTTTTGGAGGTCCCACAGTCATGCCCAAATGAACCAAATAAACTTCACTGCTAGGAAGTGCACCTCACGGATGGCTCTCACCAAGGAACACCTCTTCTTGACTCCTAAAGTCAGATAGAACTTGAAATCTGCTAGTGCTGTTTCTCCATTTTTCCTCTTTCTCACTACTTATTTTGTGATTTTGGTTTTGCTTGTGGCTCATACACACACAATAATGTATTCCCACTTGGTGGCCACAATGATTGGGAAATTGCTTTTATGGTCTGATTGGTGATCTCTGAATCTGGATGGAAGAGCTCTATTCTCTGGTAAGAGACAACAGAGAATACTTTTAAATCATTTTTGTTTATTTGTGACCTCAGATCAATTAAAAATGTTATGCTCAATGAGGAGGAAATAGCTCTTTGAGGCCTGAACTAGTAACATTGTGTGAATCTCTATACTTTTGACTGAGATTGAAGTTGTAGGACTGAATCTATAAATTCTCCGCGTGGCTGTGTGCATATATCTGTGATTCAAAAGGGCCTTTGTCTCTTGGGTGTAAAAGTCTTCCTACTTGTTGTAGGTCAAATTATGTCCCTTAAATTCAAATATTGAACCCCTAACCCCCAGTATCTTATGATGTAACTGTATTTTGACATAAGATTTTTAAAGTCATAATGAATTAAAATGACATATTTAGGGTTGGCTGTCATCCAATCTGACTGGTGTACTTATGAGAAAAAGAAATTTACACTCTAGACATGAGAGCACATAGAGGGAACACCACGTGAGAACACAAAAAGAAGATGGCCATCTATACAACAGAGAGAGACGCCTAGGAAGAAAGCAAACCTACTGACACCTTGATCTTAAACTTCCAGGCTCCAGAACTGGAAGTAGTATATTTCTATTGTTTGGGGCACCCTGTCTGTGGTATTTTGTTATGACAGTCCAAGCAAACTATACTACCACTGGCAATTATTAATGAATTATGTCTTTTAAAGGAGTTCTGCTCTGATTGGTTTACAGAAATAAATAAGCACTTACACAAATTGAATACCCCTGAAATTCACAAAAATAAAGAAATGAAACTTTGAATATGACTTTAAGTGCTCTAGACTTTTATGAAACAAATCCATCTTATAGAAATTGCTAACTCAGAAATCTAATCACATAGTTATGGTGAATCTTTAGATAATTGAACCGTGTTACTAATCTGAGTTTCAGAAAGAAAAAGTTATATATTCTTTCTCTGAGTTTTCTGTATTAAATATGTGACAGAATTTCTGTTTTACATTTCATAAGGCTTGGGTTTGGTTTTCCATGAAGACTGTAGTTAATTTGAACTTCTTGCATTTCTCATTCTGCTTTTTTATAAATCAAGTAATCTTTCATTACACTTAAATAATATTTAAGTTAAAAAAAAATATACATTTGTGGTCAGGCTCGGTAGCTCAGCCTGTAGTCCCAGCACTTTGGGAGGCCAAGGAAAATGAATTGCCTGAGCCCGTGGGTTCGAGACCAGCCCAGGCAACTTAGGGAGACTTGTCTCTACAATAAAAATCAAAAAATTACATGGGTGAGGTAGTGTTCGCCTGCAGTCCCGGCTACTTGGAAGACTGAGGCAGAAGGATTGCCAGAGCCCAGCAGGTTAATGTTAGGGTGGCCGTAAGCATGCTACTGAACTCCAGCCTGGGTGACGGAGTGAGACTCCATTCAAAAAATAAATAAATAAAAAACTAACATTTGCATCTCACTAAATTGGGTTTTAATAATTCTGGCAAATGTTTTAAAGTAATTATGTTTTATAGTATCTTAGCCTAAATATGATTTTAGACCTTTATATAACTTGTAAATTTGGGTTAATTTTTAGACAGCTGGATAATTTCAATTAAGGTTGAATGCAAAAGCATTGATAAATAAATAATGTTTCAGCTTACATACTTTTGGCTCTGTAGTCCTATATGCTATAGAATGGCTACATTGTTGCATTGTGATAATGAAGTGTTTTCTTTTTGCTACTTTAAGAAATTGTGGCTGTAGAAAATGGTGTGTGTCATCAGTATTTACAGATTTGCTAGTCTGCTAAAACGCTTGTGTATGATAGACAGGTATCCATTACCCAGCTCCTAGTTTCCTCTGTGAAGCTGAAGTTGTTATTTTTATTAATAGTTATAATCAGATTAGTGGTTGAGGTTATACTAGAAGTAACAGTGACAGAAAAATACAACTATTCATCTAGTTGAGTGAGGTGTTGCTGCCGCTGTTGTTGTTGTTCAAGAAAGAAAAGAGTAATATTATTTCCTAAAGCAAAATGTCAGCTTGTTCCAAAATATGAAAAGAATAGAGTGAAAGACAAAATTTAAGATAATACAGGCCAGGATCGGTGGCTCAGCCTGTAATTCCAGCACTTTGGGAGGCCGAGGCAAGAGGATTGCCTGAGCCCAGGGCTTTGAGACTAGCCTGGTCAACTTGGTAGGACCTTGTCTTTACAAAAAGTCAAAACATCAGGGTTAGTGGTACACATCTGTACTTTCAGTTACTCGGGAATCTAAGGCAGAAGGATCGCCTGAGCCCAGCAAGTTGAAGCTGTGGTGGCCATTGAGTGTGCCACTGCACTCCAGCAAGGGTGACAGTAAGACTTTGAGTTTTTAAAAAAATGTTTTTAATGTGTTAAAGTTTTGGCAAAATTCACCTAGTTTTGATTGGATCTTTACTGAGATGACTTAAGAAAGAATAAAAGGATCTCATAAGCCTATATTCTCAAATATAATTAATGTAAAATTAGAAGTAGACTTTTTGTCTGTTGAAATGATAATTCATTTAAAAATTCTCACCAAGACATAGCAAAAAAAGTTTAAGAATATACTTTACACTTAAAACTGTCTTTGAACTTTTCCTGAGGATCCTTAGAGAGAAGCGCTAGAAATCGTTAGGTTTGTTGGGTGGGCTTCACACTTCTTAATCACCTCAACACTATTGGAAGAGCTATGGAATGAGCTGCCAAATCAGAAGAGATGCTCAGCTTTTCCTCAGTTAGTTTGTAGAGATGAAAAGTTATTCATATGAATTTTTCATTAATTGAACACTTTATGGGAAGATCATGGAGATTCATCAAAGTCCATGCAGCCCATAATATGTTCCTACTCTCAGAGAAAATCCTGATCAAATCCTTAGGAAATGGCTGTATACTACACCTCAAAGGGGAATTTTAGGCTCCCCATTCTGATATGATTGGTCACTGTAATAATTACACTGGCCTTTTATTATTATCAAACTGGTTTCTGCTTCTGTCTGATGCTTGCCTGAAAGCTCTGCTGTAAATTACAGGCCTGGACTTATACCTTCAGCAGAGATGACAGTCTTCAGACCTCTAAGAAAGAACTGTGCCAGACACTCTGAACTACTGATACCTCAAACCATAGACTTTTGGTTACAGGTTTTAGAGCTAACATCAGTTTAATAACTTTCAGATCACACCAGTGAATGAATCAGGATTTCCAGAACTTATTTCAGTCTGGAAATAGATATTCTTCATGAAGGCAGTACCATTAACCCAAGATCGAAAATAATATTAATTATGTAAGAAAAAAACTAATTGATGAGAGAAATTTAATTATGGCTATTTTTTAATATTGTTGGTATTTAATATTCTATTTCAATGTTCTATTTTTATGGAAACATGAGTATCTTTCACTTTCTTCTTCATCCATATCACCTTCAATTTAATAGATTATGCTTTTGTAAACCAAATATAAAAATGTATAATAGTTTCTGATTTTCATTGACCTTCAGAAAGCAGAAATAAATACTTTCACTGAGTCTCCTTATTTTTCATGAGAACACAGTGTTTCGTATAGGTTCATTAGGAATTTGTTTTCATCTTACAGGGATATAATAGCAAATCAACTGTGCAACAAAGAATACACATGGAGAATTATACTTGAAAATAAATCTCCCTTCATCAGATACAGCTCACTATCAAGGAATATTAATTGACTTTAGATATGTAGCCAGTCCCTACAAAGCCCATGTGAGAAAATAGGTTTTATACTTGGCTATCAGAGTCCCATCTGGGGGACTCTCAAGAAGAAAGGGATTCACCCAAATTTATATATACTACAGGTAAAATATGGTGGCGAGAATATCTTGGGATTGTTTGTCCAGTCTTGAGACAGAAGAACATAATGAAGTCTTTTAAAAGTCAAATCTGAGATTCCTTATAAAAATGTTCAGGCAGAATAAATTCTGTGTCTCAAATTATATGACTATAGATTTGCAAAGCAAACTCATGTAGGCCTGACTGGCTAATTAACAGTCTTGCTGGATCTATGCAAATAATCAGGTCATGTTTAGTCTGGATGAAAACAGACTTTTTTGTGATTACTTATTATTAAAAGAGGGGATATGGACTAGAAAAAATGTCCAAAACTTGGAAATAGGCTACATAGCCTCCTAGCCATTCTTTCAGAGTGCATTGCCAGGCTTGTTTTCCTATTGACAGAGTGTCAAACCACTTTGTAGCAGCTAAGGTTAACTTGGAGATTTTTATTTCATAAATCTGCCCATTATAACAAGATAACTTCAAAGATTATGGCTTAATGTCCTGTAAGATGCTTTCTACTTTTGTGTGGAGTCTAGCAGTCTCAAACTAACATTTATTACACTCACACACACATGCTAGAAAGAACCTTTTCTTTAATTGGTACACACATGCACAGAGAACAACAGTACAGTGAGTAACTATCACCCAGATTCAATAACATGTCACATATAACTGACTGGCTGTCCCACTTTTAATGATCCGAAGATTGATCATATGACATCATCCTGATTCCTTTCATTTACATCAACCCACCCACTTTCATCTAATGCTTCCAGAATTATTTATAACTGTTGCCAGAATAGATGAGGAATTGCAAAATGGTGAACATCTAATTTTGGAATTCTTTCTCTAATTACTGTTTTAAATTAACTCTGTAAAGAAAATTTTTCCTCGACTACTAGAGCTATTTGATTAGCTTGAAATAGAATTTTACTGGAAAAGCTAGATAAATGCTCATTGTTTTTCTTTTAATTACCAATTTTGAGTACAGTTTTAGTTTTTTAGCAAAATTATAAATTTTTGTAATTTCAATAATTTGTAAAACTTGGATTATACTTGTTTTATTCTGAATTATTCAGTCTTTGGACAGTGAATCTTTATTAGCTCATGTGTCCTTCAAGCATATTCACTGGAGAGGAGTCCTAAGTTACAGTCTGGAGAGGAGTCCTAAGTTACAGTCTCCAAGTATTACATTTCCCACATTTCTAGGACCTCTGCATCCAGTACATTATATATCTTCAGGAGTTGAATCATTTCTTTTTGTTCATTCTCTTTCTTATCTTAAAAAATAGTAAATAGTCATTCTAGCAAGTAAGAAGTCAGAATAAAAGAATATGCAAAATAAAAATAATTCACAATCCTCTCCTAAGAAAGAACTGCTATTAAATTTTGTATCTGCTTTTTAATCTTTAATCTTTTTAATCTTTAATCTTTATATATAAATATATATATTTATATGCACATGCACACATTGGTATAAATATTTAGCTAGCTATTTTTTACAGAATTGGATCATACTCTACTCAGTATTTTTGAATCTACTTTTGTCATGTAGCATCTTTCTATGCCATTAAATATTATTCTCCAACAAAATCTTCAGCAGTTTCACAGTATCCCATTTTACTGAATTGTCAAACATTTATTCAGCTAGTCTTATTGTACTTGATTGTTTTCAATTTTTTACTAATATAAACAATTCTTTGTTGACCATCTTTCTAAATAATTGTTGCATGCATCTTTAATTTTATAGGATGATAAAGTCTGAGAAGTAGAATGACTAAGTCAAAAGGTAGAAATGGCATTTCTTCTTGCGAGATTGTAACATTCTAAAATTCTAAATCAGTTTGAAGTACAAGAAAAGTCTAAGGCACATGAAAAGGACTACAAATAAAGAATCAAGGTGCATTGAGAGGAAAGGAAACATGTTCATTGATATTTTTAGGTCTATCATGAATTGAATTTTAAGATATAAGTAAAATAAGCAATGTGACTTTTAGGAAGCTGTGATTCAAACATGACAGCACTAAACCATGTCATTGCAGCACTGTATTGCGGCAGGTATAAGTGTAACATAAACCTTGTGTGTGTATTTGTGAGGTAGAGGTCTTGGGAACAAGGTTTAAATATCTATATACAGAATTTTGAAGTCATGGTAACTTATAATGTTGACTGCAGTGATTAAGACATCTGTTTGTCACTGACAAAAGTGAACCCTGTTTCAGGAATGTAAACATCTCCCACTTTTATGGTCTGAATGTTTATGCTCTCCCAAAATGCAGATGTTGAAACCTAATCACCAACGTGATAGTATTCAGAGGTGGGGTCTTTGGAGATGCTTAGTTGATGGAGGTGGAGTCATTATGATTGAATTAGAGCATTCATAAAAGAGGCCCCAGAGAGCTGCCCTGCTCATTCTATCATGTGAGAACACAGCTAGATCATGCTATCTGTGACCCAGAAAGCAGGCCATCGAATGGTAGCTTGATCTTGGAATTCTCAGTCCTTAGAACTTGGAGAAATAAATATCTGTTTTTGTAGGGACTTTTATTATCTCCTCAGGGAAACTGAGGCTCAGTATGTCAAGAAAATCAGTGCTCCTCAATCTTTACATTATTCACCTGAGGATCCTGTTAAAATGCAGTTTTTGATTCAATAGGTCTGGAATGGAACGGAACCAACAATTTCTGACAATTCCCAAGTGATGTTGCTGGTCCCCAGACCACACTTTGAGCAGCAAGGGACAAAACTGTCCAGGTCTACCTGCATAATCAACGTTTGTATACCTAACCCTGAATTGTACCCCACATTTTTATAATAAAAATTTTTTTAAAATGAAGTAATACAGAAAAAAATAAATGTCCAAGGTCCAGAGAGTAAAAGGAAGAGCCAGATAGTCTGCCTGACTCCAGATCCCATACTCATTGCCAGTCAGCTTAGCATCTGTGAGGCAGACACCTCACACCCTGGGTACCCGTGCACTGGCACAAGTATTCAATACAAATGCCCATCACCCTTTCCTATTTTCTTTTCTTTCTTTCTTTCTTTTTTTTAAGCATAAAACATGTTTCTTTTATTTTTTGTTGATTGAATACAAACTAATATACTTAATAATTGGCAGCACTCCCTTAGGAATAGTAAGTTTTTCACAACTACACTGGAAATCTGAAAGTGTACATCTTTCTTTCTTTCTTTTTGATCCCAGGACAGAATATCCTGGACATAATGTACTTTAGGGGTATGACTTGGGGGATAAATCTTCACCTCTAAAGTTCTGTTTGCAGTTTCCAAAATCTACTGTATTTTCTAGCAACAACAAACATTTATTAAGTGCCTACTACATACCAGGTATTGTGATAAACGCTTAGACTATAACAAAGAGTCCCTGGCTCAAGGGACTTTCATTTAATCCACTGACATAAATGACTAGCCATTTGCTTCCCTTCTTACAGGAAGCAAATAACAACTTCATCAATGGCCTGAATATTCTAGTTAGTTTAATTATCATACACAAAGATAGAGCATTAATTTTCAAAGAATCAGAGTATAATGATATACCTATAATACCAAATGCAGTCAATTTAATCTTTGAGAATTGAGGAAGAATTTTTAAGATCTTATAAAGCTTCAGAGATATCATTTGGAAAATTAATTATAATTCAATAGATATAGAAGGTACAGGAGTTTGGGCTTGATTTTACACAATTATCAAAAAGTGCTCTTAAAAACAAGGTATTAATATTTTCTTTACTTGTTGAGGGTTTCATTTTCTTTTATCAAATGGATAATTTGCTAATTCCTATTTTTGATACATGGAAGGAGCATGGATTCCCGAATCATGTATAACACTTTGGGAAGCCACAGGTCAGATAAAATAATATCTTTGGTAAAAGTTTCACAAAGTTTCCATTAGCCTACTTACTCAGAACAAATTTAGAAAGTTTAAAACAAGCTTATTATAGAAACTCAATTTCTACCACTTAATTTGTAATTTTTTCTTTATCTTCCTTCAAGAAAATGGAATCCAGAAGCCTGCCTGCATTTTTGGCACACTCTGCATTAATTAGAATGCTCGAATGATTCCCAAGATGGAATTCACCAGCTGTAAATATCCTGCCTCGGCTCCCACTTCTGTCAAGTGCAGATCTTACCATCTTGGCATATGTACAGTGTCCTCTGAAAGACTAGGATTCAAAGAGTAAAAAATGTGCATTATGTAATTAATTGCCATTAAGGAAGCCAGGAGAGGGGCACCCACATGTGACAAGTTGGGGAGACCTCCCAAGTAAAGAGCTCACAGTCCAGCAGGTCTCATGTGGTCTAGAGTGCAGCTTCTCCTTCCCCCTTTGAATCCTGATATGACTTCACAGAGGTGACTTCAGAAAAACCAAAACATTTTGAGACCCTGAGCAAGTACAATACTTAACTTCAAACCAACCCTGTCATTTCTCACCTACTCCCTCCCACAGTGACTTTCTAGCTGCTTCTGTTTCAGCACAAACAACAAACCACAAAAAGCAAAACACTTCCTACAGACCCAGGTATGCCCAAACAGGTGTAAACAAAGGCACAGGGTAGACAGGGCCAGCCTGGGCTATCTCGCCCACTGAGGGCAGCAAGTGCACTTCCGACAGTAGTAGCAGAGTCACTGATGGAGGGAACACCTAATCTTGGGACATGCAGGGTTTCCTCTCCACACCTCTGTCACCTGCACACTGGCTGGCACTTTATTTCAGCTACAGGAAGGCATATCTCCTCTCTTGTTGCAAGTACTTAAGAAAGACAATGCATGATGTGGTGGATACTTTCCTAAGCATAAGAAGAGAAGGAGGGATGGGACTGAAAGTCATGGTGGCGATGTTTAGTCACTGAGAGCTTTGGCATACAGAGTTCTTGACAACAGGAAAGTCATCCATCCTCTGAATCTATAACAGACTCCAGTATGCTGCACCTTCTCTTTAAGCAACCAAACTTCACAATTGGCCCCATCACGAACAAATCCTTCTGGTCTTTCAAAGCCTGGCGCAAGAACTGTTTCAGCCGTTCCCTCCTCTAAATCCCTACATTACTTTGTACCTTTTTCCAAACTTATTCTGTTTCAACTCATATACAAGTGAAGGCCAAAAAACCCCAGAATTTATTTACAAAAAATTGTGCATTAGCCGGGTGTGGCAACATGTGCCTGTAGTTCCAGTTTGAAAGGCTGAAATGGAAAGATCGCCTGAGCCCAGCAGGTCGACACTGGGGTGGCCATGAGTGTGCCACTGCACTTCAGCCTGGGCAACAGAGTGAGACTCCAACTCAAAAAAAAAAAATTGTGTATCTATTCTTACTTGTTTAAACTTCAGTCACCTTCAAAGTACACTTTGTTTGATGCAATACACCTATCAAGATGCTTTCTCCACTGCTCAAAACAATTTTTGAACTTGTCCGTTTTGATGCCTTTTAGTGCTTCTGCCATTTTTTGTTTTACCTCTTCCATATCGGCAAAGTCCCTTTGAGGGATTTTTTTATCTGGGGAAACAAACAAACAAAAAAATCGATAGGGGTGAGATCTGATAAACAGGGATGGGGGGCAAGGGGGTCATGCTATTTTTGGACAAAAACTGCTGAACACTCATTGCAGTGTGGTCAGTGCACTTGTAAATCACCCATCATAAAATGGGCAAACGTGGAATCTCCAAAAAATTCACTGAAGCCAATGCAGCCTATCACAACAAAGCTAGTTGATATACTAATGACGATGATTTCCTAGAACACTTACCCAACGAGGCAAGTCTGTACTACAAGGGACCTTCCCTCCCAAAGATAATTCTGTTTTGGGGTACCCTGCTGTATATGCATCTTATAAACTATAAGCTATTTGAGGTTCTGGGGTTAAAGATTCTTATTATTCTTTGTAACCCCTGTTCCCATCAATGGGTTGATTATACACAAGAATTACTCATAAGATGGCAGATAAGGACATATATGAGCATCACTTCTGTAACGTGTATACTGCTGACATGGTTGATCATCTCGAATCACCCAGGCACCAAGCTCTGACTTCCTCAGGGCCAGGAATATGGCTTGCACTCTGCCTATCCTAAGACTCATAACACCATGCTTTCCATATACAGATACTAACTAACCATGTTTTTTTAACAAATGTGATTAATATGAGTTCAAGGAGTTATATTTTACATGTTGGCTAAAACTTTCTGGATGACAAAATTGCATCCCTCTCCATCCACATGCCAGGTAATGGAGGTATAAAATACTAGACCTACTTGTATGTGATGAAGGCTCCTTCCAAAGGGTAAACAAATATGTTACAAGTAGTTGCATGATGGTATGTCAAAGTACTGTCTAGAGGAAAGAGCAGAGAATTCTGAGTTTGGAATCGTGTTTAGACTTCTTGGAAAAGAACAGAGGACTATTTTTCCCTACCTCAATCCACCATCCCCCTGAAAAATATGTCAGGCTGGCAGAATTCTCACTACTGTGTAATACCATTTTCTGTGTTTTTGCTTATGATATTGAAAAAGAATATTATAGGAAAAATTTCTATGTTGGAAGAAATATTAAATTCCTGGCAGAATGATAATGTATTTTTTTATAATTTGTTGGGATATCAACATTAAGTTGTTCTAGTATAACTGCCAAAGTTTTATCATTTTAAGGAGGATTTACACAAGAGGCACTTCTTAAAGTTGTGCAAAACACCAAGAAATTCACACCCTCTGGCTTAATTCATTAGCATGGATAACACATATTTTCAAGTACTTGAGATTTGATTTTGGATAAAATGAGAATTAAGTCTGAAGTTTATCACTTTATTTCATTAGCAGCCTCCATGATTGGTTTATATTTTGCAGGTGTTAGCTAATTTACAATCCCCAAATAATTTTCATTTTGTATTGCATTCTACCTCTGGCAAAAAATAACTGTTATTAAGAACATATTCTCTAATAATTATGATGTATCTGTGGTGTGTATCTCAAGCACAAGTTTAAATGCAATTTCATGTTTAAATTTTTCTATTTCTGTACTTAAAAATTTTTATATTATATATATATATATATTATTTTTTTTAATTAATTTATTTTTGGTGTGTGTGTGAGTTGGAGTCTCACTCTGTTGCCCAGACTGGAGTGCACTGGCCGCTCCCAGCCACCGCAGCCTTGATCTGCTGGGCTCCAGCGATCCTTCTGCCTCAGCCTTCCAAGTAGCTGGGACTACAGGCGCGCGCTACCACGCCCAGCTAATTTTTTTTTTAATTTATTGTAGAGATGAGGTCTTGCCAAGTTGCCCAGGCGGGTCTCGAACCTGCGGGCTCAGGCAATCCACTCTCCTCGGCCTCCCAAAGCACGGAATTACAGGTTGAGCCACCAAGCCCGGTCAAAAATTTTTATATTTTATATTTTCAGTTATATTTCAATAATTTATTCTAGCATGTAATGTTTCATTCAAATGAGTCTCTTTCATTTAGTAAGAAGATAAATGCTTACTGTATAGTAAAGTATTCTTCCATACTAATTACTTTCTAATATGTTGGACAGTAAGATTTGAAAAAACTAGACAAAATTATCAAAAGGTTTTTTTCAAAACCAAAAAATTATGATAATATAGTATATTATGTGATATAAACTTTATAATTAGACTACCTGACTGATATTAATGTGACTATTTTTTTAAATGATCCATTGTAAAACAATGTCTACTTTATAACCAAGCTATCTAGAAGAAATGGAAAAATTCCTTCCTTCTTCCTATATCTGTATTTGGAAGAATAGAGACTAGTAGATACTTTGAGCATGAGCTTTAGAGTGAGACAGTCCTTGAATAAGTCTCGCCAAGGAGACTTACCAGTTTCTGGACCAGTTCCTCACATGGTCAGATGCTGATTCCTCATCTATGATGAGGATATGAACACTGTCTACCTTATGGGCTGTGAAGAATTGGAAACAAAGCTTAGTATAATGCCAGATTCCCAGCAAACATTCATAGGTGTTGCCTATTATTACCCCCAGCTCCTGACACTCTAGGCATCACAGTATTTCTATGATGTGAAATCTTACTAGTCTTGTAGCTTTCACCGTGGCTTCTTGCAATTCATTCACAGTCAGTCAGGGTGGGCCTCCCCGAAGTTATAACCTGTCACCCCATTGCTCAAAAACTCCTCCGGTGGCTCCCTCCTCACCAGGGTAAAATCCAGGGCCCACTTGAGCCTGCACCACCTGCCCCACCTCTCCTACCTGTTACACGTACTGCTGCACTGTCACTGTCTGAGCCACGCTGACCCCCTTGCTTTCTAAGCATGGTCCTGCTGCCAGTTCACAGGCTTGCTATTCCTTCTGCCTGAGATACCCAAGCAGATGCTCTGGAGGATGCCTTCCTCATTAGCTCAGCAGGGAGGTATCCTGACCACCTTATATAGAAGAGCACCTTTCCAACACTCTCTAGACCCTTTACTCTGCTAAATGCTTCTCCATGAAACATATACTTATTAGCTATTTGTTTCTTTATTATCTTCTCCCTGAATTAGAATGAGCTCCTTTAGGGCAGGCATTTTTTCTGTTTCCTGCTACATTCTGGCACCTGGAACTGTACGTGGCACACAGCAAGGATTCAATCATTATTTGTTTAAATAGTTAATTAACTGTGTAACAGTTATTAGAGGAGACTCCTAGTTTTTCTAGGCCCAATAGCTTCATCTCATCTGACTGCCAGGAGATGACGCATGGTGCCTCATTTAGGCAACACAAGCAACACATGAGCTTAATTCATACATGGGTACCTAGGAACCCATCAGTAGCTCACTCAATGTTCCTGTTCAAAACTTTATAAAACAATATATTTTATTCATTGACTATGATTTAAGCAACACTATGCTTTACTGTTTCTAACAGTGCTACTCTAAACGTGTCTCCTGGATCTGTAGCATTAGCATTACCTGGGAGCTTGAGAACCACTGCTGTAAGGAATACCTAAATGACTTGTTCCAGTTTGTTGGCCTCCTCTTGGAAGTCTTAATATGACATGTCCCACCTTCTTAGTACGAACAGTATAACTGGTTATGCAAGTCATGATGTCACCTCCCATGTTGGCCAGTTATATTTTTCCATCTACCAATACCCAAAAGGCACATTCTCTGACTGCAGAAGTTGATATTTGTGCCAGCTACATGCGTGGCCCTGCCATTCACCCTTCAGAGCCCTCCCATGCATGTGCAGCCAGTATTCAAATTCGTCCTGGTTTTATTCAAATACCCTGGAAACACAGAAAATTGGGTTTATTTATTTTACACTTTATTTCTCTAAGGCACAGATTTTCCAACATTCTATAGCCAATGAACCTTCTTGTTTCTTCAAATAACAGGTGTGGTATACACTTAGTATACCACACTTAGTAACATAAAACACATAGACAGGAAACTGCTCGGCCTTCTCTGAATGGATTATTTTGTTCACCTCATTCTCCCAGGCCTCCCTTCTCCCACCTGGCACCTGGTCCATGAGGACACCAAGTAGGACCCACAGTTATAAGGTTGAACATTCTTAGTGAGAGGGCAGAGTTTTTCAGAGTGTAGTCAGCACCAACATTGGCCTCTAGCCCCAGCCAAATGAATCAGAAGTTCTGGTCATAAAATAAAAATAGAGAAAAATTCCTTCTGGCCATGGCCTAAGAATTCCTGACCATTGAAAAGGCATGAACAAGCATCCCAGGTAATTCTTATACACATTAGAGTCTGTGAATCTCTGCTCTAGGAAGTCTACACTGCCATTTTGATGAAAGGAAAATAATCTTAAGAGCATATTGTTTGCTTATAGTCACTCCACAATACCCCATTCAAGATATTACATTCATTCAAACCAAGAATAAACCAAGATATTTGAAGAGGTGAAGTCTTGCTTTCTCTGTATAATCTTAAATAAAGCGTTACGTCAAAAAGCTAAATGCACAGAAATTTAAATTAATCACTTACTACGTTTATACTTTTGAGTAATTTAGTAAACATCACCACTTTACTGGAAAATTCTGGGAAAAACTACAGTTAATTGGACAAAAACCCAGTATTCAAAAAGATTAAATGACAAAGTTGGAAATATAGTACAAAATAGAAAGCAGTTAAAGAATGGTATAAGAGTTCTGAAAAGGAGGTGATTCTTTCTAGTTCTGAAGAGAGGACTACTTGTAGTTGTTTTTAGTTTAACACCGGGTTAAATCTGAAAGTGGACCTGAGATGACCCACCTCTCTTTTCCCAATCCTTTACAGCTGCAATATGACTGACACCCTTTCAGCAACTCACACAGGGCGCCTGGAACAGCTACCTCTCCTAGTCTAGGTGGTGCGGAGAGAAGTGTAGTACTGGGATGTGCCCCTGCCAACTACCCACTGCACCAGCTAATGTTGCTTCAGTCCGTCCCCAGCCCGCAAACCACACAATGCTGACAGGCCACAAGTCAGTGGGTGAATGAGAAATACAGTGGTTAGAGGTTAGATGTGACTGAGACATGTGGCAAGTACAGGTTAACCAGCCTCACCATAGGAGGCTCTAGCCACGCTGCTGTTGTTTTTCATCATACTGTGTAAATTTATAAGAATTTATTTTATTGTTTGCGTTGAAATAATTACAAATTTCAGTTAAAAATATAAAGAGAATATTCAACATTTGGCAGAATTTTCTCAGAACCTATTGGTATCGCTACTCCCATAGAGAGAAAATACTATATTTCTTAAATAAAAGTATTGTCTAGAGAGGGTCGATTGAAAATGTCTATCATTCCAAAATCATTAATCATAATATAAAATTCAGGAGAAGATTAAAGGCAATTTTATGATAAAATAAAATGACAAGACTAAACTATTCAGATAAATATCAGTGACAAGATAGCAGAATCAGATACACTGGGACACTGATTGAAGTCTGTGAATATGTATACAAGATAATTATTGTGCTAACATGATTATTACTGCTGAGATGATTAATACAGATGTTTAATTTGGGTCTAAAGAAAGTGAATTGCTCTCTCTCTAATTTACTTTCTAAATAAACTTTGTTTTAAAACTTTGAAAAAAAAGTGAATTTTTTAACTTTTAGAAAGAATTGTATTTTTGAAAATCATATTAAAGAATGAGTAGATAGGTCTACTAACATCAATCCAGTTTTTTGGGCTATATATAAATAAATATTTCAAAAGTATATAAATATATAATTTTAATGCAACCTTTAACTCAACTATATCCTGTTTGGACAAATATTATATTATATTACGAATATTATATGGTCACTCTATTCATGAACAATATATATAATAATTTTGAGCGTTATGTTTTTAAATTCTGTATAAACCATAACTTGCTGACAATTCACTTGAAATTCACAACCTTTTTTTAACACTGTGATTTGAAGATTTTTAGAATATTGATATGTGTAGCTTCAGGTCATTTGTTTTACCTAGGAATTATCCTAGACTTATCATAATCTATAGTAAGGATAAATCACTGAGTATTTATCCATTTCCCTATATAAAGAAAGCTGTGTTTTCTCTCTTTAATAATCTCAAATGGTACTGTTATGATTATGTATATAGATGTCTCCTCATGTACTCTGAGTTGCAGAATGTGTATCTCTTGAATTTCACAACTTATTGTGAAGTTGTAGAATTGCTCTCCATAGCTGCTGAATCAATTGACATTTACACAATCTGGTATAAAAGCACTTACTGCTCTATATCATAACCAACACTTGTTATTGTCAGGCTCTTAAATTTTGGCCCAGCAGGTGAGGGTGCAACAAAATATTATTCTACTATGCATTTCTCTGCTCATTGGTGAGACCCTGAGTACATTATCATGTTAATTTCTCATTTCCTCTAAATGTTACAGTTTTCTCCTAAATCTATTTTATCTCCTCTTTGGTACTACTGTTTTTTGTTTTTACACTCATCAAACTGATAAATATTGCTTAATATCAATACTTACTTAGATTGATTTATATTTGCTATTTTTCACTTTCTGAGCATCATCTCCTGAATTCCAGTTGTGTCTGATTTCTACAGCTTGAGTTCCAACTCATTCTTCCCAGAAGTAAGTACATCAACGGTTCTTTCAAATTGGGTATTTAACCTCAGTGTTTGTCTAAAATAATCTTTATTTGCCTCTCACTCTTGAACAATAGTTTTGTTGGGTATAGAATTCTAAGTTAAAGAATACTTTCTCAGCAGTTTGATATAACTCCAGTATCATTTCTCTTCTTTTGTTTATAGCAGGAACCATTCAAATTATTGTTCCACTTTAGGTTATCTCTTCTTTGTTTGATTAAGATCTTCTCTTTACCCTTGGTGTTTTGCTTTCCTTATGAAGTGACTTCATTTTCATTTCTCTTGATCAAGATCCACTGCATGCCCTTTTATTTATCTTGCTTGGGACCGTGTATACACTTGAATCAGATTTATGAATACAGGAAAATGCTGAGCCATTCTCTTAGAAAACTGTCTTTTCTCTCCATTGTCTTTTCTCTTATAATGGAATTCCTATCAGAATGGAAATATATGTTATACCCTCTCATTCTAAATTCCTAGTCCACAAACTCTTCTTCACATATCAGTCTGTGTCACATTCTGGGCCATTTCATCCTATCTATCTTCCAATTCACTAATTCTCTCTTTGGCATTGCCCAATTTTCTATTTTGACCATCCATTGATGTTCTTATTCCAATAGCTAAAAACTATGTTATTTTTGATAGTTACTTTTTCCTATTATGTCTGTTTTATGTTTCAATTTTTTTATGCTTTAATTAACATAACATACTTGTTTTGTATTCTGTTTCAGATTATTGTTTTAGTTTCTCAAATTTCAGGGAATAGCAACCTTCCAGTTTATGGTGTATGTTCACTTCCATTTGTGGAGAAGAAAAAAAAAATATTTCTTCTACTACTGCTGCTGCTAAGCTGACACCAATGTATCAAAAGGCAGATCAACAAGACAAAATTAACAGAAGTTTATTCGCATTGTATATCTCGTGTATACAGTAGTCCCACCTTATCTGTGGATTTGAAGGAGGAAGAAGTGGGATTGGTCTTGCCATCTCAGGAGTGGCAAGATGTATAAGAGATATAGAAGAGGTGGAGGACGTCTATGGGAGGCAGGAGAGTCAAGCACACTCAGAAACTTCACATAAATATATTGTAATTGCTGTCCAAATGTTTGCTTTTTCATTTCACAAAAGATGTTTCTATAGAGTACCAATCTTTCTTCCACCATTTGCTTTGGTTTCCGTGTTTGTATCATACAAGGATCCATGACAAAAAAAAAGGCAAAAGCAGTCTTGAAAAATTGGAATCCTTCTGCCAGAGTATCTACTGTCAATTATTTTTCTAGCAATCCTTCTTCTATGTCTTCCTCCTCATCATCTGACACTGATTCAGAAGCACACATTCCCCTCAAGTTGTCTTCTGTTAATTTGTCTGGTGTGGTGTCCATTAGCTCTTAATAGGTATCTTGAAATCCCTTACCTTCCAACTTTTTTTGCCATACCCACAATCTGTTTCATGATTTTTTTTTTATTAGCTCTGTCTTAAATTCAACAAAGTCATGCACAACACTGAACACAGTTATCTCCATCAGGAAGTTACTATTCACAGTTTTTGATGATGGCATTTACAGCTTTTTCTATAATAAAGATGGTATGTTCAAAGAAGCAATCTTTCTAGACTTTCATAATGTTCTTCATCAGGGATCTCTTCCATAGTGCTAATAATCCTTTCCATAAAGTGCCATGTGTAATTAGCCTTAAAGGTCTTTATGACCTCCGGGTCTAAAGGCTAAATTAGAGACCTTGTGTTTGGAGACAAGTAGACCATTTTGACTACTCTAGTGTTGAAATATGAGGTTCTCAGTGATTAGGTACAGTGTCCAATATCAAAAGAACTTTGAAAGGCAATCCCTTATTGGCTGGCAAGGTATGCCATGATTTCAGATACAAAGCATCAATGGAACCAATCTAGCAAAAGGGTTCGTTTTGCCCAGGCCTTCTATTGTACAACCAAAAGATAAGTAGGTGGTATTTATTTCTTCCCTTCAAGCATCAAGAGTTAGTAGCTTTTTAGATAAGGATGGTCCTGATTAGAAACCCAACAACATTTATACACAACTGCAAAGTTACCCTTCCTGCCTTAAATCCTGGTGGTCCTCTCTCTTATTAATAAATGGTTTTTGTGACTTTTTTTTTTCAGAATAGGACATTTTTGTCTGCACCAAAAACTTGTTCAGTTCTTCCTATTCTTTCTTCTCAAGGATTTCCTTAATGGTGTCTGGGAATTTGCCTACTGCATCTTAATTGGCAAATATTGCTGCTTCTGCTAACACTTTTAAAAGCTAAACCTCAGCCGGGCTCGGTGGCTCAGCCTGTAATCCCGCGCCTTTGGGAGGCTGAGGTGAGTGGATTGCCTGAGCCCGCGGGTTCGAGACCTGCCTGGGCAGCAAGACCTCATCTCTGCAATAAAGCAAAAAATCAGCCGGGTGTGGTAGCGCATGCCTGTAATTCCGGCTACTTGGAAGGCTGAGGCAGAAGGATCGCCGGAGCCCAGCAGGTCGAGGCTGTGGTGGCCGGGAGCGGCCACTGCACTCCAGTCTGGGCAACAGAGTGAGACTCCAACTCAAAAAAAAAAAAAAAAAAGCTAAACCTCTTTTTTGAATTATCAAACCATCCTTGTCTGGCATAAAAATTTTACAGTTTTAGCTCCTTCACCTTCCTTTTGTTTTAAGCTTTAATATATCTTCACTTCTTAAATCATATTGAGTCTATAGTTAAGCCTTTCTTGTAATAATCATGTACCCACATAAAAGTTGCATTTTCAATACAACATAAAAAGGTATTTCACCAAATGTGCAAGGTTTCTGCACCTGAGTTGCAGTGATGGTTTCACAGATTTCCTTTTCTTCATTTACAATGGTTTTTACACTGGATTCATTTATCTTGAAATGGCGGCAACCACAGTTGCAGACCTCAATCTATATATCAAGCAATTCAACTTGTGCTTAAAATGTCATGACTTTTCTCTGCTTCTTGGGGCCCCTTCCAGTGTCACTAGTGGTACTTTGTATGGATCCCATGGTGTTACTCAAGGTTTATGATATTGCACTAAACATGATGAAAAATATATGATGAAAAAGACCAGTTATTACTGTGACACACCATTTAATAGAGACATAAGCTGCTTACGTGGAGATGATTGTTCCATACAGCATTTTAAGTGGATACTCACAACACTTGAGCTAACTACAATAGTAACAGCAAGTGGCTTTAAAATTATTATGATTTAATTTTGCATGCTTACATTTGTTACATGTCTCTTGACTTCAAGTGATGTCATGTATAGTCTGTATTTGAGTGCATAAGGGTTGATACTTTTTAACTTTGACAATAGATCTGTATATATTTTATGGTAGTAAATGATAAATAGACTAATATCAATATATATTTTAAGCATTCATGATATACCTATCTTTTTCTTAACTTTTCTATATTTTTATGCCACAGGGTTTGTACGTTTTGTTTTGTTTTGTTTTTCAAATTGTCACAAATCTCCAAAATACTTTCCAAAATTTTTGTAAAATAAAATTTCAGGACCCTCTAAATGTATTATGCCAATGAGGAAGTTAAGTCTTGGACACTAGGTCACCTAGCATGTTTGCAATATCCCCTTCTTTAATTATAGATTCACCCTTCTCATTGTTCTTGTTCTGTAAATGACTAGCAGAGACCAGAGACCAGACGTTCTCTCTGTCCAGTCACTGATTTTTGTTATAGGTTAACCTTTTTTATTGTCCTGTGCCTAACCCAGATAAGTTGTTACTAAAGAACCCATAACACCCACATCTTCAGGGTGGAATGTTAAATTTATCTTTTCTGAAAAGAAAAAAGACTGTCCTGACTAATTAGATTACTGTAACTATGCATTAAGCCCAAATAGAAAGATGTTGAAATTGCGTTATGTGTCCTTTAATTTTGTCTATATAAACAACCCCAAACTTCTACACTTTGGAATACTGACTTCCACTCTTTGGAATCTGTGCTTCTGGGTGGACATTCTCAAATTTTGAACTTGAATAAATTCTCTTTAAACTAGATTGTGACCCTTTTGCTTATTTTATGTTGACATGTTTATTAAAAAAAAAAATTCTCAAATAAGTCAACCAGCATAAATTATTCAAGGGGCAGCTGTTCAGAAAAAACACAGCATATAAAGGGTTCAGTACTTGCATGATTTCAGGTGTCCACCTGGGGACTTGAAATGTACTCCCTGCTGATAAGGGGGGACTACCAAACATGGGAGTTACCCAAGGAAAATGAGTGGATCTCAAAGAGGAGGCCTAAAATTCAGGCTTATTATATACTATCTTCAGCCAAAGACAAAAAAGAAAAGGGTTTAGAGAAGTAACTAAGAAAAGTAAAATAAATAAGAGTAAGGTTTGTTATGCAGATTTAAATTGGTAATTTAATCCTCCTTCTTTCCCTAGTACAGAGGGGGAAACATCCTTACACTTAGAGATTTTCTTTGAACATGTAAATTTCCCTTACAAAAGGGTAATTTGTACTCTGTTTTTAGAGCATGTCCTGTGTCTACTGTTTCTCAAAATAATTAGCTCAAAATAATACTTATGCTAAAGTGTCACATTTTAGGGTGGCATGTTCTCATGCACACTCAGGGTGGAATTCTCCCTTGTTTGATTCATAATGTCAAATCACAAGCACCCTGCAGTAGGGCTTGATTTTCAAAGGAGGCATCAATGCCATGTCACCTGGGTGTGTTCTCTGAGATGATCTTATGCATGCCCTGCTTGAAACATCAGGCGTGTCACCGATATACACATTAATTTCTCATTTTGGATCATGCAGTTATTGCAGATCTCCTTTTCCCCATTTCTCACTTTTTTTTCCATTTTCCATTTTTTTCCTGTTCACAGGTGCCCAGTCCTTGTGAAGCAGAGCCTCCCCCACTCCACAACCATTCCAAGACCACCAGAATATCAACTCTTGCACTTACACTCGGACTTATCCATTCCACTATGTAAAAATAGCTATGCTGCTTCAACATTTTAACTTATCCCTGGAAATTATTATTTTTTTCCAAAAGTTCATCTAATTTTCCCCCATCAAAGGGAAGGATTAAAAAGATTCAACCACAAGCAGCTATTCGCCATTGCTTTACTAAACTCTGATGAAGCCATGTACTCTTTGAGCTATGTTCACTGTCATGTTTTCTGAGATTTGATCCCCTCTCCTACCTTGGAGAGGTGAATCTCCTCTCCCTTATCTTCCTCTCTAATTTACTTTCTAAACAAATTATGTTTAATAATCTTAAAAAAAAGCTCATCTATGATTTCAAAAATTCATTAAATTTTATTTATTAATTTTAGGAGCAGGAATTGCCTGTATGTAGCTTTTGGCTTCCATCTGGCTGATCCTGAAACTCCCTGACACTGTGAAGGCCATAATAGCCTAGGACTGCTAGTACCTATTTTATTAATATATAGGAGGGAAATAAAATTCTACCCTGTAAAGTTATTGTAATTGTTTTGTGTCTTCTGTCACACATAGTCAAAAGTAATTCTATTACCTTTGACTGTTTAGATTGGAGAATAAAAGACTAAGAGAAATATATTTATACTTTCAAAATGACAAAAGGATTACCATTCTTGTCAAAGAAAAGCATTTTGAAATGAGTTGCAACATAAAAAGAAAGACTACCTTTACACTAAGGATATCATCAACATTGTAATATGTGGCATTAGCTCCTATAAGTCGCTGAATTACCTTGTAAATTCTTTCTACAGTTTAGAATTTGTTTACATCATCAGAAACATAATCAATCAAAATGTATTTTAAGAAAATTTTAAAAAGGGAAATGTGAGAGAGACAAGCATGTGCCATAATCATATATCTACACACTAGCCTAATTCATCACATGTCTCCAGGAACCTCCAGCTCCTCAGGAACAAAAAATTAAATACTATTATCATGGTCTTGACACCTTCTCCATCCATATTTTATGCTCAAGCTCAATATGAAAACCCTGTTTCCTAGTCCTTATTTTATTTTATTTTATTTTATTTTTGAGTTGGAGTCTCACTCTGTTGCCCAGGCTGGAGTGCAGTGGCCGCTCCCCACCACCGCAGCCTCAACCTGCTGAGCTCTGGTGATCCTTCTGCCTCAGTCTTCCGAGTAGCCAGAATTACAGGCGCGCGCTACCATGCCTGGCTAATTTTTTAATTTTATTGTAGAGATGAGGTCTCGCCTGCCCAGGCGGGTCTCGAATCCGCGGGCTCAGGCAATCCACTCACCTCAGCCTCCCAAAAGCGCGGGATTACAGGCTGAGCCACCGAGCCCGGCTCCTAGTCCTTATTTTAAATGCATTCTCCTCAAATTTTCTATCCCAATACTCCTCCTCTAGTGATGTCTTCTTGTAGTGATTTAGAGACTCCAATCTAAAACTCATCATAAACTAAATATGTACCTAGTGAGGCCATCTCCATGGAGACTTTCCTAAACAAACAAAACACTTTAATAACCTTAGATAGAGTCATTGCAATTACCTGGGCTTCCAGCTGTTGGTGAGTCATTCCTGCTGTCAGCCTGCAGAATGACAGCCAGTCCCACAGAGTCAGCCGGAAGGATGGAGCTGCTGAGGTCCACCCGAGTTAAGCTCTGAGGCTCCCTCCCAGAGCCTCCTGCGGTGTTTCTGGGCTTGTCCTCTCCAGCGGCATTCATGTCTTGACCTTTTCTCCATGGTCTCTGCACAATGTGAACGATGCTTTGCTGATCCAGGTCACAGTTCTGTTTAGGAGTGATGTGAAAACACAAGGAAAAGGCAATCATGAAATGCCAAATAGAGTTTAACTTGTCCTCAGTTCTAGAGTATGCAAAATATTTAAAATTCTGCACACAATTTCCACGTGGAATTGAAAGAAAAATGACAAGTGTCATTGCCAGGTGTGCCACAGCACTTACACATTCCACATGAATGACAGGCAATACTGTACTGGAGCCAGAAATGGAAATTTGGGAAGAAGTGAAACACAACAACAGAAAACTAACGCAATATTCAAAGGGACATGAAATCCAGTAGGGAAAAAATAATGACCACGCTGGATCCACAAGCACAGTGAGAAGCAATATTCTAAAATTTTAAAACTGATTTACTTCAGAAATGATGTATGTCCTTATACTTATCTCATTGAAATACTGTCATTCATTTTTGATTCATAAAAGCACAGAAAGTTAGTTCTTATCAATTACAGGCATTTTTCTGTAGAATTTTAAATACATATGCTTAAAGTAGTCTTCACACACCCCTCTACCATCATGAGCAAACACATTGCTACCCCAATGGGGCAGTGAGCCGACAGCAACTTCACACCACCCCAAGTCCATTCGGCTTTTCTGCCAATGTAATGATTAAAATTAGCAAAGATTTACAAAAATGCTTTGCATTCACATATTAACATTTGTGAGCAGGAGATTCTTTACAATTTAGTAGAATAAAAATTAGAAGCCAGATTATTTGCTAGGAGAAGAACTAAACAACCTTAAATCGAATCCTAGTTTCAGAATATCACTAGATAGAAGCAATTACTACTTACCTGCCTGCTGCCTACTTTGGATGGAGTGAGGACCTTATACATCTAGGTCTTCAAACTACTTCTTGCCATTCTCTCTCATTTTAGGAATGCTCAAAGAACACACCATGCAAAATGCAATGGTGCAAAATGCAATGGTGCAAAATGCAAAATAACAACAATCAGTTCTCTCCTCCTGGACTTCTTCCCCAATCTCTCCTGTTGCTGTTACCATCAAAGTCCTAAGAGCAGTGCCTGTCACTCACTGCACTCTAAATCCCACACCCAACTGCTTGACTGCTTGGTATCTGCCTCTACCATTCAGGAGGTCACCAGGATGCCCTTCCTCCTTAAGTCCCCATTGCTAGCTCTTCTACAGTCTCATGCCCGCCCTCTGTCACATCCACAGGTTTGCTCTGTGTGCAACCCCCATTCTCACAGTGCCCAAGCTCTCCCCAGGACTGCTCCTACTCACCAGTGACCACTGTTTATCCTTCTCTTACCCGAAGTCCTCCCCTACCTGACTTCCTTATATCTATCAAAGTACCCACCACCTTCACATTCCCCAGGCTTCCAGCCCTCTCCTCCCACCTAAACATCTGATGATCCTCCTAGGTTTTCTAACAGGCTTTAGTAGAGTCACAGCCTTGGATGTCTCCTCCCTACTCTGCAACATCCGACAGGGTGCCTAAAGTTACTAATTGTATCTCAGAAATATCCTGTATGTCTTCATCTCTTTTGTTTCTCAATAGTCACCTCCCCTTCTTAGGAATCGATCATATGATGGCTTTGTAATTACTCCCTTTACCTCTGGTTTCTCCCTATTCCAATCCATTCTATATAAGAATACAGGGTGTGTGCTATACATTCTTTCTGACGTGACTCACTATTACTTGCTAAATGGACTATAACATCTTACTACCTTCTTGAAATGTGTTTCTACTTTTCTCCTTTCTAGATCAACTCTGTCATGAACTTTATTTTCTTTATCTCGCCTTGGTTGCGTATGTGGTAGACTAGACTATTCTCAAAAATATTCACTCCCACGCATTAATAAGCATACACTGTGCTCCCTTCTCCCCCTTGATTTTGTGCTCAGCTCTGTAACTGGCTCTGACTGATGGGACATTATGTGATTAAACCAGGGCCTTAAAACATATTTGCCCACTGCTAAGGTCCATCAATAGAACATCCCTGAAAGCTTCCAGCTCTTCATTCCAGGTCCCAGAATCGCACACATGATATAGGCCTGAGGACCCACAGAGAGGACCAAATGCAGTCATGCCCACAGCATGAAGCAGTGTCTTTCAGGGAAGCCAGGCCGGGGCGGCAGCCCCTCAGTTGACCTAAAGACACATGAGAAAGACATGCTTTATATGGCACTGAGATGTTATTGTTGGCCCTTAAGCAATAACAGCAGATAGTCCTCTGTTTTCCATCCTACATGGACTGACTGATAGCCTATCATTGTCCATGACGATCCCTGTGTCAGCTATGCACCATCTCTAGCCAATTTCAAATAAACTGGCATCAGGATCTTAGTACACTCAAGGCTGGACCCAGGAGGATGTAAGCTGTGCCATAAGGAGACAGAGTTGAGAATTAGCACCTTAGCATGTCCTGAGATTTTTATATACATTGTGTTCTTTCCAAGAAGTTTCAAGAATTCAAGGAGTAAAAATTCCTCTGTTTACTTTCAGAACTTAGGTCCTTCATGTGATCTTCCTAGATAAAGCCATACCTTTTTCTTTCATCGGAATTCAAATATCTTTGCTTACTAGGCTCTTCTTATTATATTGGTTTGAGCTTGGACAGTATGTGGTGTGTGTGTGTGTGTGTGTGTGTGTGTGTGTGTGTGTGTGTGTGTGCGCGCGCGCGCATGTGTGTATGTGTATCTTCCAACGTAACTTAGAAATGCTTGAGAACAGCAGTTGGATCATGCTTATATTTGCATTTATCAGAATGCTTCACATAGCACTTTGAACCTAGTAAACATAGAAATATATATATAAATTGAAGATGTTGGCAAACATGAAAGACTGAAGGGAAGCAAGAATGAGTAAATGAATGAATGAATTACAAACAGTCAGGAACTCAGTGCCTAAAGCATTACAGGGGGAACCAGCAGAATGTCCAAGAAAGAACATGGAAATTAAAGTCAAATGGATTCGAGCTATACATAATTTATTAGCTGTACGGTTTTCGGCAAATTTTTTTGCTTCCAAAGCTTAAATTTTTATCATTGACAATAATATTATCAACCAGACTCCTATTCAAAATAATAATTCGTAGTTAGTGATATTGTTATCACCATTTATGGGTTTTCAAAAGGAAAAACAATGGGTACCTGAACTTGCACGTCAATAAGGCCTCAGAATTCTATTTAGCTGCTCCGCTCATACAATCCTATTTGGAAAATATACCAAGAAGGTAGAATAAGTGGAAGTTATCAATGTGACAATCCCTCTGGCAACGCTCCAGCTTTCTGTGAACTAAAAATTGATATAAAAAAAATATCCTACATGCTCAGATGCCATGGAATACATGAAGAATCTGAGTTAATTTTCAGGGACATTTAAATTGACAAATATGGAAGAAATCTAAAAGATAAGTATCCTCTCCTTTCCAATCCAGATTTTCCTAGTGCTCAGGGTGGAGCTGCAAAGCGAATAGAAAGATCCCAAACAGATTTCAGTAGTTAGAGTGATATTCATCGAACATATTTCCCTAAGTCTCCATCCATGGCTCTGAGATCATTAATCGCTTAATTCTTTGATTCTCTCACAGATAACACTGTTGATCTCGGAAGCAATCCCTTTGCCAGATGGTACACTCACACATCATGCCAGTTCAGTTTGAAGCCACATTAATAACACATTCCACAGACAATAACTGGATAAAGTCCAGCTATATAGCCACTCAAAGGCTCCAAATAATATTCAGTTCTCCCACTGTACAAAAAAATTCCTGATTTAGGAGGTAGAGATTTTTGTTGGAAAGACAACAGAGTGTTCCAATATGGCTTTAAGCTCCCTTGGGGCAAAAACAATGTCTTATTTATCTTTGTTTCCCAAATAACTAGAATATTGCCTGACAAGAGAAAGCACTTAATACAATGTTTTCTCTTTTTATAACAACTTATCCAACAAGCAAGACAGTGACATAAATTGTTTAGTGTAGACAAAACAAGTAGGTATTCCCGTAGCTGGGCTTGCTGTTATGCTGTCGATAACAGCTGGTGACCCACTGGGGAATGAGGAATCAGTATCTGGGGCTCTCTCTACAGTACCTTTGACATGAAGATATATCAGTATTCATAAAACATCTGTGGGAGGTGTTTTGTTTTGTGTTGGTTTTGATTTTGTCCAATAATGACCAACTCCAATCCACTGGGCATTATCCAACAAGATACAAAAAAATCGATGTCTTTCCTTTCTCCAATAAGAAGCCCCTTTGATGACATGTAATTAGGATCCAAATATTTGAGATTTTCCAAGCACTTAATAATGAGTTACACAGATCACCTCTAAAATTATTAATAATAAAATTCTAAATTGTGCATAATGTCACATTATTTTTGTTTGTTTTTTTTTTTTTTTGAGTTGGAGTCTCACTCTGTCACCCAGACTGGAGTGCAGTGGCCGCTCCCGGCCACCGCAGCCTCGACCTGTTGGGCTCCGGTGATCCTTCCTCCTCAACCTTCCAAGTAACCGGAATTACAGGCATGCGCTACCACGCCCGGCTGATTTTTTGATTTATTGTAGAGATGAGGTCTCGCTGCCCAGGCGGGTCTCGAACCCGCGGGCTCAGGCAATCCACTCACCTCAGCCTCCCAAAGGCGCGGGATTACAGGCTGAGCCACCGAGCCCGGCTTATAATGTCACATTATTAGTAAAATGTTTTCATGTGTTATAACAATAATTATATAAATAAAATAAATGTATAATATTTTTGAGCCCTATATTCCAGACAGTTGCGAGGTTTTTAGACATAGTAAGTTAATATTCCTATAGTTCTAAGAGAGAATAATTGCTATCATCTGCTATGATCTAAATGTATCCCCTTAAATTTAAGTGTTGAAACTTAATTGCCAATGTGGTAGTATCAAGAGGTGGATCTTTAGGAGGCGATCAAGTCACGAGGCAAAGCCTTCATGAATGGGATCAGTGCCCTTATAACGGCCATGCAGAGGTCAGCCTCCTCTTTCCTTTTTGTCTCTTTTTCCTTCTCTTCTTTTGACATGTGAGGATGCAGCGAGAAGGCCCTCACCAGACGCTGAATTCCCACTCCATGACACTGGACTTAACAGGCCTCAGAAATGTAAGAAATAAATTTATATTCTTTATAAATTACCCAATCTCAGGTATTTTGTTATAGCAGCACAATGACAA
Source organism: Carlito syrichta (assembly GCF_000164805.1). Classification (NCBI taxonomy): domain Eukaryota; kingdom Metazoa; phylum Chordata; class Mammalia; order Primates; family Tarsiidae; genus Carlito; species Carlito syrichta. The sequence goes on from NW_007247208.1 coordinate 71,387, forward strand.
CATCTGTAAATGAGACAGTGTATAAATCCATAAGAACTCTGCCAGGCACATACAAAGCCATTTTCTCATGACTTCCCATTGCAGTTCTTGTTCATTTCAATTCCACATTATAGAAGACCAGGGTGAGTCACAGAGAAGCTAATAACAGTTTAATGACACCAAGCTCCCAAGTGTAAAGTCATGGTAGGAACTCAGGCTACCCACTCCTCTGTTGGTCTTCTCTGAGTCTGCTGAGAGGAGTGGAGAGTTGGATGGGCAAAGTAGAAGGAGTCTCCAGGGGCCCATGGCAAAAGTGGGATTTGGGAGTTGCAGGGGAACCACCCCAGACACAAAAGAATGTTTAGGAGAGGAGCCAGATAGTTAAATGTTACAAAAGAGAGAAGACAGTCACTGGGACCGGTTCAGCGACAATCAGGAGGTAGCAATGTAAAGATTAGGCCAAGCTGATTTAAAAAAAAAAAAAAAAGGTAAAGGTAAGAGCAAGTGGCAGTTTTGAGGAACCAGTCAAAGTAAGGAAAGTGAAAAGAAGGTGAAAGTGAATTGGCAACAGGCCACACTCCATAGAGGGGGGTGTCAGCTTCCAGCTTCCCACAAGATCCCATTGTTAGGGAAGATAATACTTATCACATTGTACTGTTGAGTTTCTCTTTGTTACCAGTTTTAATACTATATTTAAGAAAAATATCACAGTTTTCTAATGCGGTATCGATACTACCTACTGTAAAGACCTGTTCATAATACGCACTCCCTCTGTTTATCAAATGACGCTATGATACTATAAAGCACACACCTATTATCACCACCATTTTAGAAGTGAGAAAACATTTCAGATGGCTTTAGTAACTGCCTGTGTCAAGTAAAATACATAATTAACAAAAGAAAGAGCCAGGCCTGCAACCTCAGTTTTCTGGCTCTAAGCCCAATGTTCTTTCTGACTTCCCTGTTGGAGTCTCCACCTCTCTAAATGCATGATATAAGTAGACATATTGACATAAGTTCCTGGCCAGTTAACTGTTATAAGCATACTGATCAATCTACAATCATTGGTTACTTACTGTATCCATTTCTGTGGTCTATAAATTAGGCCAGACTATCTTCAGTATCTTCAATATGAGTCATTCATTTTCACTTCCCTCTACATCTGTTAAGCTCTGCTTCATCATACAAAATGCTTCAAATCATTTCAGTGGGAGGTTGTTATACTTCCTTGCATACTAAATTTACATCGCAAAGTCTGATAATCTGATTTTTATAAGCATACAATTTTGTTTTCAGAAAAAACAATATAATCAGCCAAAACTTATCAGATAAAAAGATTCCCTAATAGTCAAAGTTGTTATCAGATTTTAATTTTAAAAACATATTAACATTGAAGAGTACTTTCTTAGATAATTTTGAAGAAATACTTTTTATAAACACTTAAATATTCCTTTTTATCTGCCAAAAACAATTCAACATGCTTGTTACTTGTTGCTTCTTCTGAAAATAACATCTAACTAACAGATGTTTTTGTAAGTCTATTAGAATTTTTAATAATGTATTTTCTATGCCAAAGACAAATGGCAATTATTTAGGAAGTCATTTAAAGGTATTTTTTAAATGGAATGGTTAAGAACTATTTTATTTGGTCACTGCTAATGTGTTCAAAGACAAGATGAGCTTGGAGATGTTCAGAGTGAGGCAGAATAATCAGAAAGGAAATTTGTTTCCACTGATTTTTTTTCCTCTTGAACACCAGTTCCCCTTCCATGGTTTTGAATGAACAGCAAATGCCAATTTATATTAATTGGATAAGAATGGAACGATCCCATCAACCTGATGCTTCATAAAAATAAAAAATAAATGAAGACTTTTAATAGACGAAAGCTTTGAATGTATTTCACGTTTCTTATGACTGTTTTTCATTATAATCAAAGATATAACGCTACATAAAGATATTGCAAGGCCCCTTTTCTGGTTCCCAAAGGCAGAGTAATACAATTACTGTGAAAGGTCAATTAGCCCCACACTAATTAGCCAGCCTGGGTCTGGGCCTTGTCACCTCTGTTCCCACCCACCACAGGCCTGGAACCTTCCCGCTGCTCATTAGGACCTGCACCAGAGGGAGCTCACAGGGTGGGGACGAGACCAAGCATGAATCAATCCATTCGGGTACATGTTCACTGCTACAGTAAATGATTTATTTGTGAAGAGCAGAGGTTAGTGCTGTTTGAGCCAGTGAAATTTGGGATTTTAACTTATCCACGTTTGATCTTTCCTAAATACAAACACTATCAAAAAATTAAACTTATGCCCATTAAAACCAAGTTCAAATCATGTTTTACATGTAAACTGTGCAAGAAATGCTGTAAAGTATCCATTTCTTTAAGTATTATTTTTTGACTAGTTTGGATGAACGTTATTAACAATTTTTAAAAAGATGGGATTTTTTCAACAGATTTAAATTAATTTTTTAGAAGTCATTGAATGTGTTATACAATTAATTAAGGTCAAAGTTAGCAAACATACTTTCTTCATGTGCATACATAGCAAGAAGAGATGAATCTTGAATAACAATACTCCGCTTTATAGCATGTCTTCCTTCTAAAGATATTTTACCCCCAAATGATTCCACCCCAAAGGAAAAAATACGAAGCAAAATACGAACCCTTCATCCCAATCTCCTCATTTTACATACCACCTCTCTCTTCTAGTGTGCTCTGTTTCCCCAGAACTCAAGGAGAACATTTATTCTTACCAGAGATATTTCACAAATAAAAAGAGAAGGAAATATTTTTCAGTATTGGGGCCATTTCTGAAAAAAAGGCTAATGCTAAAAACACCTTTATATCCCTTTTTAGGGCCTGTTCATTGCTGGGCTCTAAAATAGTCCGCATCATTTCATCTCCCCATGTATTTCTGTTTTTTTTTCTTCCTCCCTCCCATAATTTCATTTTCTAAAATACTTTGTCTTTGGATGATCTCTTACTCTCTTTCTCTCTCCTTCCCCACCTCCCTTGTATCTCCCCTCTCTGTTCCACCTGTACCCATCTCTCCTATACTGTGTAAATCATTTATGGCTTCTCTGTGGTGAACAATAGGGGGCTCATTCCTGCCTATTCAATACTAAATAGAAATAGATGTGCCCCTTACTTGGGTTATAGTCTGCTGTGAATTGAATGTTCCTGCCCTCCCAAAATGCATTTGTTGAAACCTAATCCCCAGTGTGATGGTAGGGGTTGGGAGGTACTTAGGTTCAGAGAGTGGAGACTTCGAGAACAAGATTAGTGCCCTTATAAGAAGAGATACAAGAGTATGTGTACACTCTCCCTGCTCTCTGCAATGTGAGGATGCAATAAGACGACACCTATCGTCAAACAAGGATGCGGACCCTCACCAAATACCATATTTGTCAGTGCCTTGATCTTGGACTTCCTAATGTCCAGAACTGTGATAAATAAATGTTGTTTAAGTCACCCAGTCTATGACATTATGTTACAACAGCCAGAACTGACAACGACATGGCCCAACGCTGGTTGCTGCAGACCCAGGAACAAAGCAACTAAGCACAGAGAAACAAGTTGAGTTGTTCAAGGTTGCAATAAGTGGGTAGCTGATCTGAGACTGAATAAGTTTACTTTATTTCAAATCTTTAAAACAAACTTTTAGACAACACAGGAAATGATCATTTGGAACCACAGGTTACTGTAAAAAAGACCCATTCACCCCGAATAATCACCAAAACAAAAAATTTTCTCTCAGCAGAAATAAAAACAATAGATGTTTTCTTACCCAGTCACACACATAGTAGAGCTATAACAAATGCAACACAGGTTGAGAATCCCTAATTTGAAAACTCAAAAGCTGAAATGCACCAAAATCCAAAACTTTTTGAGCACTGAAATGAAGTCACAGTGGAAAATTCCAAACCTGATCTCAGGTGACAGGTCACAATAAAAACACAGACATACAATGCCCAGTTTACTGAGTTCCAAAGGGTGAAAAAAAAGACCTTCGCAGTCCCTTTCAGAGGCAGTATGTCATTTCAGTGCATACCCAGATTCCCCTACGTAAGCACAGCAACAAAAGGTAATAAAATGGCATGTGTGTAGGCTGGACATGCCAATAGCAGGTAAAAGGATGTGTTTATGTTTATCTATAGCAATGTAAGTATAAAACAATTTACAGGCCGGGTGAGGTGGCTCCAGCCTATAATCCTAGCACTTTGGGAGGCCGAGGCGAGAAAATTGCCTGAGTCCAGAGGTTTGAGACCAGCCTGGGCAAGATGGTGAGACCTTGTCTCTATTAGTAAATAAATAAATGAATAATTAGTCAGGCGTAGTGGTGTGCACCTGTAGTTCCAGCTACTTGGAAGGCTGAGGCAGAAGGATTGTCTGAGCCCAGCAGGTCGAGGTTGTGGTGGCCGTGAGTGTGCCACTGCACTCCAGCCTGGGCAACAGAGTGAGACTCTAACTAAAAAAAAAAAAAAAAATTTACAAGGGAGTATGGTGTTAGAAAGACCAACATACATGACCTGAAGAAAGAGAAGCATAAACTATTAAAATTCTATGCTAAAATTGAGGAATAAAAGTTAATGAAGACCAGAAGAACTTTGCATAAAGCTAGAAATGAAGATCTTGATCATGTATTGAAACAGTACTTCTATTAGCACTGCAGTGAACATATGCCACTTAATGATAAACTGATCTTGAACCAAAGACCCATCATGATGAACTGAAAATTGAAAGCTACTGTGACCATTCAACAGGCTTGTTGCAGAAATTTAAGAAAAGACACAGCATTAAATTTTTAAAGATTTATGGTGACAAAGCATCTGCATATCACAAAGCACCGAAAAAATTCATCGATACCTTTGCCAAGGCCATAACTAATGAACATCTGATGCCAGAACAAGTCTTTAATGATGATGAAACATCACTGTTTTGGCTTTATTGCCCAGAAAGATACTCACTACAGCTGCTACAGGGATTAAACATGCCAAAGACAGAAGAAATATGCTGGGATGTGCTAATGCAGCAGGCACGCATGAGTGTAAACTTGCTGCAATCAGCAAAAGTTTATGTCGTCACTGTCTCCAAGGAGTGAATTTCTTATGCTAACCAAAAGGCATGAATTACCAGGGATATATTTCTGATTGGTTTCATAAACATTTTGTACCAGTGACTCATGATCATTGTAGGGAAGCTGGACTGGATAATGACTGCAAGATTTTGTTATTCCTTGACAAGGTTTTGCTCATTCTCCAGCTGAAATTTCCATTAAAAAATGTTTATACATGTATTTTCCTTCAAATGTGACTTCATTAACTTGGTCAAGTGACCAGGTTATCCTTAAGTCAATGAAGAGTAAATATAAAAACACTTCCTTGAATTGCATTCTAGTAGCAATGAATAGGCATGGGTGTGGATAATTTTCCAATGCGTTGAACATGAAGGATGCCATATATGGGCTGAGCACAGTGGCTCACACTTGCAATCCCAGTACTTTGGGAGGACAAGGCGGGAGGATCGCTTGGGGTCAGGAGTTTGAGGTCAGCATGGACAACATAGTAAGACTTTGTAACTACAAAAAAAATTTTTAAAGTTATAAATAAATAAACACATAAATAAAGCCACTTATGGTGTTGCCAAAGCTTGGAATACAGTAGCTAAAGATACAGCTATGCATGCCTGACAGAACCTCTGGCCTGCGATGGCACTCAGTGATGATGAACGAAGTGGTGACTTTGAAGGATTCTGTATGTCACATGAGAATAAAATGATGTCTGACTCCCTTACAGATGGGAAAAAATAAATAAACTTTCAGAGTCCTTCAGTAAATTGTAAAAAGTGGATATCGAAAAAATTTTTAACATTGATAATGAGGCTCTAGTATTTCATTCATTGACCAATGGTAGAATAGCCAAAATGGTTCCAACCAAAATGACAATGATATTAGTGACGATAAAGACAATATTGTTGCACTGTAGAAAAACATGTCTATAGAGGATATGGTGGAAATGTATGATAGTCTTATTGAAGGACTAGAGCAGTGCTCATTCATAACAGTTTCTAAAATAAAAAAGAGAGTTATAAGACAATAGCCATTATTAATAAGTCACATGACTCTAGAGAAACCTTTTAAGAAGTCATCCAACAGAATTGCTCCTTTTCCCTAGAAGACCCCACTTCCTGGTCCTTCAATTGCATCTGATGTTTCTTCTCACCTAAAAAATACATTGCATAATAACCTTTTAAGCAAAACACAGCTTAATGGGTAGAGACTGAAAGCCTGTCTTGTTGTTGCTGTTGTCTGACAGCTGATACAGGTATTCTGGTGATGCCACTGTGTCAGTTCTCCTGAATACATTATTATTATTGTTGTTGTTGTTGTTGTTGCTGTTGCTGTTTTACTATATTAATGACTTGTCATTTTTTAAAATTGTTAAGTACTGATTTGTGAATATGTGTAAAAAAATGATTACTTACAGGTAGCAAATAAATTCAGAGTGAAGAATGATGGTGATGCCAAACAACCAACTCTTCACATGGGTGGCTGATAGGGATACTTTTTGTTTTCTGATAGCTCAATATACACTGAGGACTAAACTCTGACCTTTTTTCTTTACCTTGCCAAGTTCCTAACTAAGGGGCCTGGGAAGGCAGGTTTTTCATGAACTCTCCCTATATAATATGGTTTACTTCAAAATCTAACTCTGGCATAACACCATATAACAGATAAAGAAGGAAAGTCAAAGAATTTTATGACCTGGTAAAGTTGCCTCTTGGGGACGCCAGGCACATTTTTAAGACTCCACTGATTCTGAAGTCTGCCACCCATGAGGTTTCATCTACATATCAATAAACTTGACTCCCTCCTCTTTCCTCAAGATGCCTTTTTCCTATACTAATTTCTAAATTCCTCAGATAACAGCCTGACTCTTGCTGTCAATCAGGAAATCTGAATACACCTATAACCTGCAAGCCTTCCCCCAACAATCCTCACCTCCCCAACCCCACTACCTGCTTTGGAGACGTCCTGCCTTCCCAGACCAAACCAATGTAAATCTCACATATGTTGACTTATGGTTTTCTGTAACTTCTGTCTTTCGAAAATGAATATAACCAAGCTACAATTCAACCATTGGAGGGCACATGTTCTCAGGACCTCCTGGGATGGGTGTCATGGGCCTAAGGACACTCACACTGGGCTCAGAATAAACCACCTTTAATATTTTAGAATTTGGCAACTTTTGTCAATAACACAAGTTTTGTTTGATGCACAAAATTATTAAAAATATCATATGAAATTGCCTTTAGTCTATATAAGGTGTATATGAAACATAAATGAGCTTTATCTTTACACTTGGGTCCCATCCCCAAGATATCTCATTATATATTTGCAAAATCAGAAAAAAAATTGAAATCCATAATGCTTCTGGTCCCAAGCATTTTGGATAAGGAATGTTCAACCTATATGTAAAAACTCTAACTAGAGGAGAGAGGAAATAATTAGCAGTTTATTCTTAAATTTTAAGTTTCTCACTAAATCAAGCATATGTCTTACTGCCACCCAAGATAAGGTAGTCCAAGGTCATCATCCAGGAGCCATTCAGCAAATCCGTGATCTATCATTTTCCTTGGACCCTGGGTTGACCCTGAGTCCCTGCACTGTGCTCGGACACAGCACCAGGGTGGGTGGGAAGAAGCAATATTGAGTCAGACTCTTTAACAGCAATGAAGAAACTAGAGCTGCCAGGCAGTCATATTTATTTTTTTAACCAACTGACAAAGAGATAAACAGTTTCACGCCTTTGCTGTACATTTCTTAGGCATCTAGCCTTAGGTTTCAATTTTAGATATAAATACAACACATTGTTACTTATGTCAGCTCCTCTTTCATAATCTGGACATCTCAGGTCATGTGTAACAATTCTTCTCCTCTGGATAAATTAAACATGAGACAGCTCTCCTCTTTCACACCTGTACTCTAAGCAGATGGCTGCTTGAGAAGCCCTCCAGACACTGGCCGGTAGAAAGACACTGAAGTCCTGTGTAATTCAGGACAAATTCCTAGATCCTGACTGCAAGAAAGGACAAATGATATTCATTTCTTCAGTTTCAGTTGTTGGTCCTAACTCATTCTTTCCTATAATCATTTATTCAGGATAAACAATGAATAAGTATGCCCACAGGCCATCCAAAGTAGATCCCACAGATTTCACAGGCAAACAACATGCCACGTAGAGGGCGCAGAGTCACTGCAGGTAAATGAACAAGATGGACTGTGCTGGGTGATGACCAGAGATTCTTGGCTTGGAAACATTACTCCAAAATAACCCATAAATGTTGCTGTTGACAAAAATATTATTCAAAATTTACCTAACAGAACTTATCCATAGTGAACTTTCTATACCATCGTTGTTGGGTTTTTTTACATGTTCATAATATGAATGTTATCAGGTTATAAGGATAGAAAAAAAGCTCAGCGGAGACCTATTCAAGTCTTCCCTGGCAATAAATCAACTGAAGAAATTTACAAAGGGCCATTGACTGGAAGGGGGGTTTATGGGAAGTGCCTCAAAGTGTGGTACCTATGGGAAGTGCCTCAAAGTGTGGTACCAGTGTTTTGTGTCCCTCTTTAGTAAAAGCTAATGAAAAGCCCACATGACGTGTCTGATCACAGGTTCCAGATAACAGAGTTTAGTTGGCCCTCTGATAACTCAGGTTACTCCTCAACTCTGGTAGAGATTGAAACAAGGCAATATGGGAGTTTGTTGTTTTTTTTGGTTTTTGGTTTTTGTTTTTTCATAATTGAGTCACTATATATTTATTTACTGCTTGATTTGTTAGCAGAACTGTAACTAGTACATCTTCTATTTTCTATTCACCTGTGGTAGTTTGTTTCTAAATGAGCTTCCGAGGCCAGAAGGACTCATGATGTAAAGCTAAAGGCAAGACGAAGCACAGTGCCCTGACATAAAAGAAAGTTCTATCCTCTCCTTCATTTAATATTTTTCCAACTAAAGAGAGTGTAGTGAATTGAATAGTGTCTCCCCAGAATTCATTTCCATCTAGAACCTCAGAATATAACCTTATATGGAAATAGAGTTTCCAAAGACGCAATTAGTTAGGGTTCTTGAGATGAAATCGTCCTGGATTTAGGTTGAACCCTAAGTTCAATAATTGGTGTCTTTATAAGTAGAGGAGAGGATAGATACAAACAAGGAAGAAGGCCATGAGAAGACAGAGACAGAGACTGGAGTGATGCTACCACAACATAACTAATGCCAGGATATATCAGAAGCTAGCCTACAGAACTGTAAGACAATACATTTGTGTGGTTCTCAGCTACCACTTCTCTGCTACTTTATTATGACAGCCTTCAGAAGCTAATAAAGGAGGAAAAGCCATTTGGGGCATAGAAACAGAACATGGTTGAGAAACCTAAGGATTGGAGAGGAAGAAGAGTTGGAATTCATTACGACTGGGAGTAATATGCTTTTAGATGGCGTCAATAATAGGGGGGCTACTAATTTTGCACTCCATAAAGCCAATACCAGCCCAATTTCCCCATATAACTGATATTTTGGGGAATTTTGAATAAACATAGAAATTGGTAGGCAAGGGCCTGAAACTCACCAGAACCTCACATCTAGACAATGAGACGCCAGATCCCTCACTCTACAGGATTGCTTCCTAGCCCCTCCCCACCTGATGCTTTATATTTCTTTCCCTACTGTGTTAAACCTCCACTTTCAATGGTAAGGAAGATGGATTTGAGACTCCTTTCCTGTTGGCTGATATCACCTAATTATAAGTCTTCTTTCCTGGCAATACTCTTTGTCAACCAAACCCCTGGTGATTCAGTAACAAAGCCAGTAAGATTTTCATTTTTTCAACATTTATTTGGAGGAGACTATAAGCTCTGTGAGGGGTAGGAGTGAAGAGAACTGTTGTAGCAGCCTGCTTTATAAACACACTGGCCTTCTGCTCACTTTGGTTAGCTGACATGCTTCCTGGTTTGTCTGGGGATGTCAGGTTACCCCTGTTGTACCAGTGTGATTGCTAATAGCTCCCCCTTCAACTATCAAAAGTTTCCCTGTTTGAAAGATAAATCATGTGGTCACCCTGCTCACGGTTACCCATATCACATAATAGGTGCTCAGTGAGTCATTTTTTGAAGGACTTAATAAAAGAATCATAATGTCAATCATATCTAACATTTTTTGAATTTTCTATGTGCCAGGCATTGTTCTCAGAATGTTTTTCAACTCACTTTCCACTGCACCACAGTGAGGCAGATACTATCAAATCCTTATTTTTTTTTTTTTTTGAGTTGGAGTCTCACTCGGTTGCCCAGACTGGATTGCAGTGGCCGCTCCCGGCTACCACAGCCTCGACCTGCTGGCCTCCGGCGATCCTTCCGCCTCAGCCTTCCGAGTAGCTGGAATTACAGGCATGCGCTACCACACCCGGCTGATTTTTTGATTTATTGTAGAGATGAGGTCTCCCTGCCCATGCGGGTCTCGAATCCGGTTTCAAATCCTTATTTTTTAGAGGAGAAAACAGAAGTCCAAACAAGTCAAGTCATTGACAAAGGTCACAACACAGCTACTAAGTGGCTGAGCTAGAATAATAACTAATATTTATCGGGCACAATATTAACTATTCACAAATCCCCATCATAAGCATCAATACATGTAATCCCCACTGCTGTAGCATGAAAGTTTTTGCCCCTTCCAAAATTCACGTTGAAATTTAATCCTTGATGTAACAGTATTAAAAAGAGGTCTTTAGGAAGTGATTAGGACATAAAGGCTCTGCCCTCATGAATGAATGAATTAGTATCTTATAAAAAAGCTTGAGGGGGTGGGTTTGCCTTTTCTGTCCTTTCAGCCATGTGAGGACACAGTGTTTATTCCCTTTGAAGGATGCAGCAGAAAGGTACCATCTTGGAAGCATCTTTCACCAGACACTGAACCTGCCAGTATCTTGACATTGAACTTCCAGTATCAAGAACTGTGAAAAATAAATGTATTTTCTTTTTAAAATACTTAAAAAATATTTTTATTGCCCAGGAGCATAGACTCAAGTTGCCCTGAATATACACTGCCCAATATTTTGTTATGGCAGCACAAATGGATTAAGACACTCACCTGATACTTTCACCAACCTTCTGTCAAGTATTATTTTCAGTATTTTAACAGTGTCACTTAGGGTTCAAGAAGACTTAATAAATTAGCCAAAATTACACATGAAGTTTCTAAGCAGGAGTTACCTATTTATGTCAAAACCAGCATGAAAATTACCTGAGGTATCAAGGATAACAGATTTTCATCCTTTCTAGCCCTACAGAATCAGAAGCTGTAAAAGCATTTCTTGACAATTTACATTTCAAATCATCTCCCCTGGTGACTCTTTTTTTTTTTTTGAGTTGGAGTCTCACTCTGTCACCCAGACTGGAGTGCAGTGGCACACTACCAGTCATCGCAGCCTCGACCTGCTGGGCTCCGACGATCCTTCTGCCTCAGCCTTCCAAGTAGCTGGAACTATAGGTGCGCACTACCAACCCCGGCTAATTTTTTTAAAATTTTATTGTAGAGATGAGGTCTTGCCAAGTTGCCCAGGCGGGTCTCAAACCCATGGGCTCAGGCAATCCACTCACCTCAGCCTCCCAAAGCGCTGGGATTACAGGCTGAGCCACCGAGCCCGGCTCCCTGGTGACTCTTAATAGCAGTTCAGTTGGGAATCTGGGGCGAGTGTCAGGCCTGGACTGGCGTTCAGCCTCTGGACTCTTGTTTTCAACCTCTTCTCATCCACATGAATTCCTCCATTCTGGGCACGAAGACATTAAGTACTCAAGACCTGCACCCTCTGCAGCCTTTGCTCACGGTGGCCATTTATGTATGCTATACAGCCCTGCAACACCTTTGAGTGCATGGACTAACCTGGAGAACAGGGGCAAGATGAGGACACCCTAACTGAGGCAGGCTATGGGGACTCCAAGAAGTCTAAAGGAACCCAAGGGCCTCTCTCTTCTCAGGACGACCACCTAAGAGCTGCCCAGTAGAACATTAAATTGAATTAGCACCAAAGGCTGTAAAGAACTAGTTTACTCATAAGTGAACAGGGGAAAAAAATTAATCTGTCATGTAAACTTTCCTAATGGATTATAAAGACCATAAAAGAAAACATATTGTGCAATGAATAGGGAGAGAGAACATATAGCCAGTTGTTTGTGTCAGACATTTACAAACTACCAATATCAAATGTGGCATCAATTATATCTTTATAGGGCAGATCTCAGAATTAACATACAAATAGTAACACTTCTGTGTGCCCAAAGGCATCAGATATTTACAAGGCTGACTGTGTCAAGCAGTTGTGTAAATGTATACAATGCTTGGAGCAGCACTAAGGGAAGTCAATGATAGAAAACAGGTTTTAAGTCAAGTGCAGAATTGATGGACCACTTTACTTTTCTTGGTTTTATAATCTAGCACACCAAGTACAAATACAACAAAACCAAAAAGGAAATTGCGAAGACAACCGCACATGTATGGGTGCTTATTTGGTTCCACTTTCAGGTTGAAATAATTTACACACACACAGAAAGGAACAATTTTGCAAATATAATTCATTTTTAAATATATTGATTTTTCTATAAGATTCCATGGGGAGTGGGTAGGAGAAAAACTTGGATAGAAAATCTGTTAGAATTATTTGTGTGTGTGAATTCTTAGGCTTCTGTGGTAAACATCTATTGAAATCTAGGGTAAAAATTTGTTTCAAATGTGTTGAAAATAATATGCATAGAGAGAAAAAAATCATATGGATAAATAGCCATATAAATGAGGCCAATTCATACCTCTGCTCAAATATATTCTGTGTGAGATATCTACCATCTATCTATCTATCTAATCTATTCATCATCCTTCCATACATACACGCATACAAACTAGAGCATGTTTACTTTCCAACTGAAACACATCATAGAAAATGTGTTGTCTTTTAATTACGTGCTAAAAGTTCAAAGACTGTGAAGATTAAACTGACCCAACTTCCTCACAGAACTGATGGATATGTTTTTTTTTAATACATAAACATAGAAATCAGACCTCTCAGCATTAAAACTTGAGAAACTTACATTTGTCTTATGAGATAAAAATTATGAAAGTGATTGAAGAGGGCATTATTTATAATCATATACCTAAATGTAAGTGTAAAATATAATATTCATTCACTCATTCCAATGTTTTTGAGCATCTGTCATGGAACAGATATTGTACATTTTGGGGAGATAAAATGTAAGCACAAACAGTAATTAATACAACCTAATGTGATCACTCAATCCCCCTCAAAAAGTAGTAAGTGTTGTTCTTGTTTTCTCCTGAATCTAATCAATCTAATAAATTGATTCTAAAGTCACATAGAAAAATAAACATGCAAGATTACCTAGAGAAATTCTGAAATGAAGAGCGAGACTAGCCACGGAAGAAATGAAACATAAGGCCTCTATATTAAAGCTCTATGATGCTGAAGCACAGATACTCAATTAATGCACCTACACAAGATAGAAATAACCCAAGTGCTTTTAGAAATCTGGTATAGGCCAAAGACATCATCTCAAATCACTGAGAGAAAATAAACTTTTCAATAATGGATAGTTAGTTGGAAAAAGATGAAATCGGATTCATATTGACACCATACACTAAAATAAATTCCCCCCATACGAACATTATTTACATGTATTCTCATCAAATTATCAAATATATATTCATCTACAATAGGAACCCAAATAAAACTGGAATTGTCTTTTGCAGGCTCCTTGCAGTACAGTGTTCCCCTTCCTAGGTAAGTGTTCTAGGAACCCATCGGCATCAGTGTACCAGCAAGCATTGCTGTGAGAGGCTGCGTTTGCCTTCGGTGAACTTTTTTTGGAAATTCTTTCAACATGTTTGCCCATTTCATGATGGGTGATTTACACAAACAATCTGTCCACACCACACGGAGTGTTCAGCAGTTTTTGACCAAAAATGGCAAGGCCCCCATGCCCCACCCTCCCTATTCACCGTATCTCACCCTGAGTGACTTTTTATTTTCTTTCGCTGGATGAAAAAAGTTCTCAAAGGGAAATGTTTTGCTGATGTGGAAGAGGTGAAACCCCCCCAATAAAAGAGAAGTACTAAAAGGCATCAACACTGATGACTTCAAAAACTGTTTTGAGCAGTTGAAAAAGCATCCCGATAGGTGTATTACATGAAATGGAGAGTACTTTGAAGAGGACTGAAGTCTAAACATGTAAGAATAAGTACACACCTTTTTTTTTTTTTTTTTTTTGAGTTGGAGTCTCACTCACTCTGTGGCCCACACTGTAGTGCAGAGCCACCAAGCCTGGTCAGTACACGCTTTTTTTTTTTTTTTTTGAGTTGTAGTCTCACTCTGTCGCCCAGACTGGAGTGCAGTGGCCGCTCCCGAACACCGCAGACTCCACCTGCTGGGCTCCGGCGATCCATCTGCCTCAGCCTTCCCAGTAGCCGGAATTACAGGCGCGCGCTACCACACCTGGCTAATTTTTTGATTTATTGTAAAGATGAGGTCTCGCTGCCCAGGCGGGTCTTGAACCCGCGGGCTCAGGCAATCCACTCACCTTAGTCTCCCAAAGGCGTGGGATTACAGTCTGAGCCACCGAGCCCGGCTCAGTACACACTTTTTAATAAATAAATTCCAGGCCAGGCTCAGTGGCTCAGTCTATAATCCAGCACTTTGGGAGGCTGAGGTGAGTGGATTGCCTGAGCCCGCGGGTTTGGGACCCACCCAAGTAACTTGGCGAAACCTCATCTCTACAATAAATCAAAAATTAGCCAGGTGTGGTAGCACACCTGTAGATCCAGCTACTTGGAAGGCTGAGGCGGAAGGATTGCTGACCCCAGCGGGTCGAGGCTGTGGTGGCTGGGAGCATGCCTCTGCACTCCAGTGTGGGCAATGGAGTGAGTGAGACCCCAACTCAAAATAAATAAATAAATAAATAAAAATAAAAACAAATAAATAAATAAATAAATTCCAGGGTTTTTGGGGAGGTATATATATATCCATCTCTAGTGATATCATCGAAATATTGATAAATTTAACTACATCAAAAATTTTTAAAGTGTCTTTTTTGTGTCAAAACCCACTATCCGCAAAGATAAATGACAAATTAGGAGAAAATATTTTCAATTAAAGGCAAAGATACAAAACTCTTAAAAACTGGGAAAAAAAAGTTAAAATAGGATAGAAAAGTGGGTAAAACATGGGAAGTTACAAAAATACAAAAACACATATTAAAATATGAAAAATACTGAACTTCACTTACAAGATAAATGCAAATTGATCCCATGCCCCCTTCCACCAATAAGATTGATGTTTCAAAAGCTTGAGAACACACTCTCCTAGTGAAGCCGACCCAGAAACTCAGGCTCATTGCTGGTGGGGAGGGTGTCCTTATTAGAACCACATTTCAGTTTACTCCATGGTACGCAGATTCAAATTTTAGGAATTTACTTTGAGGATTATACACCTCCACAATCACGAAACAACATGTACACAAGGCAATTAATGTGGGATTCTCTCTAAGAAAAAATATCAGAAAGAACTGAAATACTCATCCATAGAAGATAAGTAAAGTCTATGAATAAAAGAATGCAGAAGACCCTTGTCAGTGATATTGAGTGGTAGTTTTCCTTTTAAAAAAGAAAGAAAAGAAAACATAAAATAGGCTACTGTATGATATCTTTTATGTAAAAAGCAAAGTCAATTAAGAACATGTATAAGGAGTTGTCCATTTTTGTCTATTTTTGCAACAAGAAATTTAGGGGCCGAGCTCCGTGGCCCAGCCTGTAATACTAGCACTTTGAGAGATGAGGCGAGTGGATTGCCTGAGCCTGCAGGTTCGAGACCCACCCAGGCAACTTGGTGAGACCTCGTCTCTACAATAAGTCAAAAATTAACCGGGCGTGATAGTGCGCGCCTGTAGTCTGGCTACTTGGAAGGTCGGGGTGGCTGGGACCGTGAAACTGCAGTCCAGTCTGGGCAACAGAGTGAGACTCCAATTCAAAAAAGAAAGAAAGAAAGAATTATAGGAAGGAGAAAGTAGAACTAATGAAAATGGTTACCTATGAGAGGGTGGAGAATATGGGGTGAAGAGACAGAAATGGGATCCGTGTTTCCATAAATATACCTTTATCTAGAGTTTGACTTTTGAACCATGTAAATGTTTCATATAACCCCCCCAAAAAAAATTACATGAAAAAGATTAATAAAAAGCAAACCCTAAAATTGAATACTATCAGAAATCAGTGACTCTAACAACATATCAAATTGATAACAGCTATATATAAATAAAAGTAATTACAGTAACTTTTAAACATATTATTCTATATACCCTTTTGAGCAAATAAAGAATGGAAAAGAAATTTTGTACTTTCTTTAGTGCGTTTGTTATTGGTAGTGGTATTTAGGTGTATGAATTCTGAAACTCTTTGTATGTATATTAAGATTAATAAATTATTAAACTTACTGATATTTTTGGAAGCCAGGTTTATCACAGTGGCAGAAGGAACAGAGAAGGTGAGAAAGAACATCATGGTGCTGGATTTGAAACTGAGGGAACACAATGTACTTACAAATTTTAAAGAACCCACCGAAACATTGTTCATTAAGAAAAATTCTCTACTTTTTTTTTTAAAAACAATTATCAACCCAGGTCCAGCCTTGCTACACCTATATCACTTACCCACTTTCCATTCTTGCATTATTTTGAAGTAAATCTCAGATATCATATTACTGAACACAGGTGATCAATCTGTATATTTATGAGATAAAAATCTTTTATGAAAACATTACTACAGGCTGGGTGAGGTAGCTCATGCCTGTAATTCTAGCACTTTGGGAGGCCGAGGTGGGAAGATCGCTTGAACCCAGGAGTTTGAGACCAGCCTAGGGAACATAGTGAGACTTTGTCTCCACAAAAAAAAAACAAGATAATTAGCTAGGAGTGGTGGCGCATACCTATAGTCCCAGCTACTAGGGAGGCTGAGGAGGAAAGATCACCTGAGTCCAGGAGATTGAGGTTACCGTGAGTCATGATCATGCCACTGCACTCCAGCCTGGGCAACAAGAGTGAGACTCTTATTCAAAAGCAAACAAACAGAAACCTCCACGTAACTAGAATACTGCTACAGCATTTTAAAAAAATAAGTATTTAATGTCAACAAATATCCATGTGTTCATAAAAGTAGTTGCTTTCACATTGTTTCAATCAAGATCTAAGTAGGGTCCACACTTTTGAATGGATGAAATGTATCCTATGTTTCCTTTTTATTTCAATTTTTTTTATTGTGACATATCCCATAAAGTTCTCCCTTTTAGTGTACAGAATTCAATAGTTTTTAGCACGTTCACAAAGTTGTGCAGCCATCACCACTATCTAATTTCAGAACATTTTCTCTCATGTCACTTTTAAGTTCCCTCTCCATCTCTCTTTTTATCTTTACAATGAATTTTTTGAAGAAAAATGGGTTAATCCATTGTAAACTTTTCCATAATCTGAATTTTGTCAATTGTCTTATTCAGTGGTATTATTTAACAAGTTTCTCCATTGACCTTTTTTTAAAAGAAAAGTATTATTTGAATCTACAGGCTTGATTAGGATTAGGTTTGATATTCTTTGGTGGGATTCCTTTATGGGTTCTGCTTTGTTCTTTCAAGCAGGATCACTAACTGGTTGTGCTTGGGCCTGGCGGTGACTGTGATGTTCCAAGCTGTGGATCCTCTGTGCGAGAAACACTAAGATTGTAATATGATGATCATGCAATTTTATCATTTCTTCTCAACTATTAGGCGGAACATGTCTGTCAAGAAAAATTTTCCATCAACTACTATTTTGTTACCCAGTGATATATTCTGTATAGAAAGGCAGAATAAATGCTTTATTCTTTGTTTATCCACTTTTAGAAGTCACTTTTTTGTTGTTGTTTAGATTTCTGGTTTACCTTTCAAACAGAAGCTGAAATGTGTGCAAAGATTTCTATTTTACAAGTAAGTTTGGAGTTTGCTTTCATTTTCTGCTTCTTTTTTTTTAGTTCAATTTTTAAGTAAGGTATAGGAACAGGTTAGATTGCTTAAATCATGAGAGGTTATGTGAATACATACATTTGTTTTTCTCCTAGGATTTTTCCTTTTGAAAATCAGAAAACTACTCTAAAAATATAGATTACAGTTATGATTTAAGTAAAAGAATCATTGTCAAAGAATGTAGTAAACAGATTTAAATCTAGCAGCTCACAATAACACTGAGAAGGCTCTAATGAGAATAAGCACATTATTCAGACCTAGTGACTCCATAGGACCTTAAAAACAACTTGTGCAGTCTAGAGCAATGCATTAACTAATACACTGCATAAATAATCAAGGTACAAGGTTGAATTAATGAATGTGTGCTTTTCTTGATTGTGAGGCAACATGAAGAAAACTCTTAAACATCTTACAACAAAGATCTTGTTCATGTTAAAATTTCAAACAGGTATGGAATTCCATGCAAGAGGAGAGTGTAAACAAATAAAACAAAATAAATCAATATCCTTCCAGATAGTCACCCAAAGTGATAAAAAATACAAACAATAGGAAGAATCACATCTGCTACAATCTTATTAGAAAGTATGTGAGAAAATGTGCATTATGATAAACAGCTAATGAGAGTAAACTGATACTTTTTAAGGATATTTTGTCAGAATTTATCGATATCTTGGACGTACATCCAGAAATTCTCACATGTACATGTTTGTCCATTGCAACGACAGCAAAAACCATGGAAACAATCTAAACAGTCATCACCTTGGGCTGGCTGTCATTCATACATCCCATTGGTAAACATTTGTTATGATTTCAGAAGTACTCATATGGAAAAATAGCCAGTCGATATTTTAAGTAAGAACAGCAAGTTGCAGAATAGCAGGTATTATTATTATTAGACATTTAGTCAAGCATGTATATAATTCTGTATATGCATGAAAATTGAGTATGTGTATCAAATTGTGATTAACTCTGATGAATGGAATTAGGCGATGAAAGAGAGGAATTTTCAGTTTTTATCTTGCATTTTTCTGAAATTTTCAAAAGTATAAGCATGTGCTACTTTGATAATTTTACAGAAACACCTGGGAAAATAATTGCAAGTAAATTATCCATTTAATCCATAGTACCCTTTCCTCCTCCCCCCACCTTTTTTTTTGACAGAAAGGATAATGACAGAAAATGCTGTACTTATACCACAGAATTTTTTATTACTTTCCAGTCAATGTCTTTGTTGATGATGTTGTGACTTTCATTGTGTCATTGGTAGCTATGACTTCTTTCTGACCTGCATTTTACCCTTTCTAAAAACAACCTCATTTTACACACATTTGTTTAGGTGAGAGCCACTCACTAGCTTCTTTTTTTAAGAAAAGAAAAACACATTTGTGTTTTACAACTTTCATTATCTTTATGTCAAGGAGACCTTTTGTCTACCTCAGGTTTGTGCCTATTTTTGGAATGACTAAGATACTGAAAATCTGGTGTGTGTGTGTGTGTGTGTGTGTGTGTGTGTGTGTGTGTGTGGTGTGTTCTGGAATCTTTGTGAAAGCTCTAGTAAACTCAATGCCTTCAAACAGTAGAAGAGAAAATTAAGATTAAGGAAATGATTTGGGTTGAAATGGTCTGAAGTGTTATTCTCTTTTTCTGATTATACTTCTGTGTCTAAGATATCTGGCTTTTTGTTACAATCTCAGTGAAAAAGTAGAGAAACATAGAGTGAAAACGTTCCTAGGATTATTTAATATTAAATGCTACTGTAATTTGTTATATTTTTAAAAGTTTTAGATACTATCTCATGCTTGATGTAATAAATTCAGTAACCTCTATCTAAAATAAAGATACACACTAGCCTGCTCCCCAGATTCAGCTTTATTTTACCTGAACAATATTTTAAAGTGTTCAAATTACAGTACAGACATAATAAATACACATATAATTTACAAAAAAAATACATAAATCTAGCCAAAAAATAAACAAATGAAATGAACAAATCCTAGGCCTGCATAATTTAGGGGAATGGAGACCTCAGTCTAAATGCAAAGAGAGAATAAACATAAGCTAAATACTGGGTTTTGGGTTTTCAAGGGCCAGAATCCACTAATGTAAAAGTAATTTAAGAGATTTTGAGGGTAACTGGGTATATTTATTTATTGTATGTTTCATCTCACATCCTGACCTGTGAACTTTATCAACTCACCTGTAAATATCAGTTCCATTGTAAATATCAATTCCATTATAGTTGCATACATTTGAAGTTTGGGCAATTTCCCATCAATATTCTTACTACTGGGTTTTCTTGAAAAAAGTTATATATATATATATCAGACAATCCCAGATATCTATTTCAAGATGTTCAGAGTTTAGAATGATATATATATACATTATACATATCTAGTACAGCTAGTAGTTCATCAGTCTCTCTGCAGCTAACTTCACTTATTGCCATTTCCTGACAATTTCTGCAGGAATCTGAATATTATAGGCTGAGTTGTGTCCCTGCACAATTCACATGTTGAAGTCCTAACCGTAACCTTTAGTATATCAAGTGACTGTATTTGGAGATAGGGCTTTTACAGAGGTAATCAAGTTAAAATGTGGTCATTGAGATGGACCTTCCTCCAATATGTCTGGTGTCCTTATAAGAAGAAGAGATTTAGATTCAGACAGGCACAGAAAAAGAGGACCATGTGAAGTTACTGCCAAAAGATAGTCATCTATAAACCAAGAAGAGAGGCCACAGAAGGAATCAACTATGCTGTCACCTTGATCTTGGACTTCTAACCTCTAGAATTGTGAGAAAACAATTTTAGTTTATTTAAGCCACTCAGCCTGTTATATTTTGCTATGGCCGCCCTAACTAATAGACTGAGTTTCTGTATCTATACATATATGATATAAAACTCTCAAACATTCTGCTGACTGCCACTAATAACAAGGACACCACATTCCCACCTGCCCATTCAACATTTTGTTTTCCAAAATGAATTTGTGGTTATGAAAATAATGACCTTGATATCATCTTGGCTGACAATCCAATGCCACAGAACAAAATTAGTGAGCGTTCATTGTATATAATAACATTTAACTTGTCCCGCAATTCTATAATAGCAGGTATTTATCAGGAATCATTCCATCTATTTAGGAGATTTTTTTCCAGGAGGGCCACCTAACATTTACTTGTGAGTTTTTAGCACCTTATAATATCTTGGCACAAGGGTAGATTCTCCTTTATGTCAGATATTTTATTATAATTAGAGGATGACTGCATTGTTGCAAGACAAAGCAAATGCAGGTTATTATTGGGTGCTGTGTCAAAGAAACAAATGTAGGATAGCATGGTGATTATTCATTCTGGCATCCTGGAAATAAGGAGAAATAGGTAAACAAATAAGAATATCTTTGGATTTTGGCCACAATACTCAAGTGAAGTCCACAGTAGTTTTCTAAATGCTGATCAAACCTACTCTCAACTTGATCCAGAATTATTTTTTAATTGATCATGTATCATAGTAGGATTTTTTTCCAGTAGAATTTTTCACAATAGCCAGGCTTGGTGGCTCAGCCTGTAATACCACGCCTTGGGAGGCTGAGGTGAGTGGATTGCCTGAGCCCACGGGTTCAAGACCCGTCTGGGCAACTTGGTGAGACCTCATCTCTACAATAAATCAAAAATTAGCCAGGCATGGTAGCATGCACCTGTAGTGCCAGTTACTTGGAAGGCTGAAGCGGGAGGATCGCCGGAGCCCAGCAGGTTGAGGCTGCGGTGGCCGAGAGCATGCCGCTGCACTCCAGTCTGGGCGACAAAGTGAGACTCCAACTCAAAAAAAGAATCTTCACAATAATCATTAAAATCAGTATCCTATGCTTATTGAATGAATGAATATCAATAACTCTCAAGAACTATGTACCATATTTGATAACTATCTTGCATGTTATTTGTAATCCTCAAACTACCCTGAGAAGTATTGTGCCAGAGACTGCTAGCACCTCATCAAAATATTTTCCTCCTCTCATTGGTCACTAATGACTAGATCTCCCAGATTCCTTAACATTTAGGGTTGGCTGCATGGATTCCTTTTTGCCAATGGTCAATGAGTGGAAAAGACGCGTACCACTTTCAGGCCAAAGCATGCATAATAAAATTGTAGTGAAATATAGACAAACAAAAAAGAGATAAATACATGATAGAATGGTTGATGAATGGATAGACAGGTGAATGAATGGGGAAAATGTAAATATGAAGAAAAGATTCTTCAACTGTAAGCTGGGAACTGACATACTATTGTTTGAACTACACAACTAAAGACTACAAAGTGCAGCTTGGCAGCATGACCAAATTACATCATCAGGCTTTTGAACTGTCAATAAGCTTTCTAGAGATTACTCTGCACAGCTAAGTGTTCAAAATGACATCAGACACTAAAGCTAAAATGAGTGGGTTGAAACAGGAAGTTGCTTTTTTAAACAAGGTTATGCATTTATAGAATGCCACATTAAGGGATAGGTTTTATCACATTTATTTGCTGGTTAATTGTTAAATCCACTGTCTTTCAAAATTTTTTTTGGTTCTTTAAAATGTATTTTGTTTTAGTCTTTATAGTCGTCAGTCTTGATCTTCATGGTTCCTCTCAGAAATCAATCATTTATTTGGGGTACACATCACCTCCATCTCCTGGGTCCTGTGTTTGTCATCTTCATATTGCTTACAACTTCACCAATGTTTTAAACCCATTTTCATACAATCTTAAACCCACTGACAGTGTACATTACAATACTGACTCCAATAAAATGTATCATGTGGAATTATTGTAACTCCTAAGCAAAGACTGCAAACTTTTAAAATTCATTGCTCCCAGAAACAAAAACATCCTTCCAAAAGAAGGCAGGCAGGTGGTTAGGACAGTTGCTATAACAACACCCAATACTTTGAGAAAGCCCGTGATAAGATATTCATTAAGAAAGTCAGCACTTAGACAGCAGTGAGAGTTGTTTTATTTATTTATTTTTAGTATCTGGCCAAGTAACTGGTTTTTAAACTGATCAAGCATTTTACCTACATTGTATGATCTTAATTTCATGTCACCTCCTTGAAATATTATGGATGACAAAACTGAGGCTCAGAGAAATGCATAACTTACCCAAAGAAAAATAACTGAATTTGAAGCCATGTTTATTGTGTTGTAAAACCACTTTAACTGTTCATCTTGGCAAATACATTAAGAATGAGTGATGATATCTTCTTTAAGTAACACACTTAAATCTTGCTTCACTCTATAACCAAAATTCAGTTATAAAGAACAACTGCACTCAAGATGCCCTTAGGATCACCTCTCCAATTGTTTTAAAATATCTCTGAAGGTTGTCCCATCTAATGGTACAGCAGATATGAGGCACACAAAACACTGTAAACAAGAGATTCCAAATAGGGCAGTGGGTTAGAGAGACAGAGAAGCTCATACATTTCTAGAGGCACACATCACAATCCTGATTCATTATTGAGACAAAGGCACCATGTCTTCCTAGTTGAAAATCAATGCACATAATGGAATCTTTTTTAAGAAGAATGTATTATTATTACTAATGGTATACATTTGCAAAAAGGATTAGAAAATGCTATGGTTTTTCTGATAAATCATAATCGTGTGGATCATTTTATTTGTTTACTATAGAACTTGGAATACAAGCACTAAATATTCTTTTTTTTTTTTTGAGTTGGAGTCTCTCTCCCTCTCTCTCTCTCTCTCTCTCTCTCTAACTTAGATTTAAATAAACTATATTTTCTATCTAATTTCTGTGCAATTCTTTGCATCTTTCATGTGGCATTGGATCATACACCAGACACCCACACCCCCAGCAGGCCTGACCTAACATTCTGGAAGCTCTGCTGACAGTGTGACCCTAACAGGTCTGTTAACCAGAAGGACCAGTCGGTATTTCCACTTGTGACTGGGTTCTTAGAGAGTTAATCATTTTATGGAACAACAAATAATTCTAATACCAAAATGTCAGAATTTTTTCCTTCTTAAAATAACTTAAGTCCTTTGATTGATTGATTTATTTATTTTTTTTGAGTTGGAGTCTCACTCTGTCGACCAGACTGGAGTGCAGTGGCCGTTCCCGGCCACTGCAGCCTCGATCTGCTGGGCTCCGGCGATCCTTCTGCCTCAGCCTTCCGAGTAGCCAGAATTACAGGCATGTGCTACCACGCCCGGCTGATTTTTTGATTTATTGTAGAGATGAGGTCTTGCTGCCCAGGCGGGTCTCAAACCCGCGGGCTCAGGCAATCCACTCACCTCAGCCTCCCAAAGGCGCGGGATTACAGGCTGAGCAACTGAGCCCGGCTAAGTCCTTTGATTTAAAACATTATAATGTCTTCCTATCTTAGATTAGATTTTTCAAATAACATCTTTCGATCCTATGCTAAATGTTAAATTAAGTGACAACATTTATGAATCATTCTTCCTTACCAAAGTTTTAATGCCTCATATACATTTTTCCATTGAATTAATAATATTATGACAATATTAATGCCATACATTTTCAAACTTAAGCATATCTCCTATTTTCTACATAAAGAATTATTAAGATAAAATAAAAGTACCATATTTAAAACATTAGCAGTAATTTCCTTTTTGCATACTGCCTTGAATTTTTCCAACTTTGCCCTAACAATCCAGGAGAAAAAAAGAGAAAGACAAATGTTCTGACTTGAAAATAACAGGAGGAGGAGCTGTGAGTTCCTTAGCAGAGACATTGACAACTTTTCAGGATAATCACAAAAGGGATAGGAAAACTAAAAATAAACATAAAACCAATCTGAACCAGCTAATGCTCACTCCCAGAGCTTCTGGTGGAAATAAAGTTGATGGAATCAAATATTAAATGTATTTTTCGAAGTGCAGAGATGGTAGGATAACTTTTTGCACTTCGAGGAATGGACATGTGCCATGAAAGACTTTTCCTAAACATAGCAAAGAACCAGCAAAACAGCCAAGTGTTTGCTGAGATGGAGGAACGTAAAACATGAATCTGAGAACCCAAGGGCAGAAAAAAGAATTATGGAAGGTTATAATCATAATTCATGTTAGAAACTAAAGCAAGAAAGTAAGGGTGACCTCTGAGTACAAAAATGCTGCTGGTCATAATTATGTTTCAGGGACTCCTCTTCCTTAGTCAGTTTATCAGCATCACCTACTGTCATGCCTAGCACCCGTCTGCAAAATCACTGCCTGAAACAAGTCTCCTAATGGTATTACTGACACTTATAAACCAGTTCTGCTACTGAATGCAATGAGAACATATCACAAAAAGGGTTGCATTGGGTGTAGTGGGGGGGACATCCCAGGAGTCATGACACTTTCCAACACCATCACTCTCTAGTGCCATGCCCACCCCAACCACCATTCCCGGCCCATCATTCCTCTGACCCCTTAGGAAGGGGGTGTCAAGAAATCACTAGGAAACAAATATGACTCCCCACATTTCTATGTGCCTAATCTCTGGTTTGAAAGACAGATAAAGAAGACTTGTTGAGTCAAAAATGAAAGATGTTTTTGAAAGCTCACCTGACAGAGGAATTCCCTGTAAACAGATGAAAGCCTCTCCTTTCAGAGAGCTCCTTTTAGTTTTTGCCTTTAAAAAGGCTTGCCTTTATGTTTCCATGAGGTCACTCACTGATGGGACAACAGTCTCCAGAGACATCTTTTCCATTATAAAGGAGAAGAAAAAGCTTTGGTGCTGAGAATTGGTAAGGAAATTAAAAATTGAAGACAAACAAGATGATCTGATATTGAGCAAATTTGATGACTCATTTTCTAAGTGAGCAGCCACTTCTGTTAAATTCATTTTATCTTTCTTCTTATTCTGTTGTTTGTCAGCTGACCCATCTTTCACAGATACTCAACCCCTCAGTGACTCAGTATAATAGAGTAGAATATTTTAAAGTATTACCTGATATGTTTTCTTCCATCATGATCCCTTTTATGCCCCACAGATCTCTACCTTAAAAGCAGACCCCAGGCAGAGGCTTGTTGCCTTGGGGAAAGAGGAGCATAGAAAAAAATCCCAGGAAAACAAAGGGTCACGTGACTGGGCTTTGAATTCCAGGGATGAGGCTGGTGAAACTGTGGCAACCACAATGGTCTAGTGCAGAATTTACTCCACAGAAGCTTAGAGGTAGGAAAACTAGAGGATGACATAAGAGCCTGTACGAAGATGAATCAGATCACCTTGAGGAGGATGGGTGATTGGAGGGTGTATGATGAGAGTGTAAGTGACAATGGCAATTTAGAGGCAGCACCATGGCCTGCCTCATACCACCAGGCTCAATTCTTTTGTAGGGCTGGAGATGGGAAGTGGCAACAGAAATACCCAGGTAGCTTTAGTTAAGTGACGTTACAGCTTCTAATGCCCTGAATCTTTCTGGGAACTCCTAGAGGAACAGCCTCTAGAACACCTGACTTCCAGCATTAGGGAGCAGGGATACTACAGATATGGTCACATGGACAATCCTGTGGTTCCTGGGGACTCAGGGGGTGCAGAAAAGACTGGATAGTGGGGCAAGAAGGAGGTCCGAGGTTGCTGAGAGTGCCAGCACCTCCAAAAAGCCCTAGTTAGAAACATACAAATGAGTAAACCAAGCCAGGCGCAGTGGCTCACGCCAGTAACCCCAGCACTTTGGGAGGAGGAGGCAAGAGGATTGCCTGAGCTCAGTGGTTCGAGACCAGCCTGAGCAACATGGTGAGTCCTCATCTCTACAATAAATCAAAAAATTACTGGGCATGGTGGCGCATGCCTGTGGTTCCAGCTACTTGGAAGGCTCAGGTGGAAGGATCACCTGAACCCAGAGGATGGAGGCTGCAGTGGCCATGAGCATGCCACTGCACTCCAGCCTGGGCAACAGAATGGGACTCCAACTCAAAAAAAAAAAAATGAAATGAAATAAAAAATAAATAAACCAGAACCTGGAAGCCTAGGCAAAAAGATATTCCTGAGACTCAATAGCAGATACACAGGAAGGAAAAGGAAATTGATACAAGACCACCAGGTTCACTTCATTGAAGACTGGTGAGACAGAGTATACCAGGAAATTAGACTTCTCTCCCGAAGGTCAGAACAATAGCTGAGGCCCTTCTCTCATCATCTCTGAGGAAAAGGACCAAGGACAAGAGGGAGAGAGCCCTAACGTGGATGAGTATTTACTCGGAGAGGCCCAGGTTTTAACTGATAAGATTGAAAGAATGAAGGTTAAAATTTAAGTGAAGTTACCAAGAAAGAAGAGAGATTTGGAATTCCAAAGTCAGATCTGCACATGCATAACTTATAGAGGAAACGGTCTCTCAGCCTTTGGGCCACAGGGCTAGTTCATGGATATAAAAGGAGACCTGGAGGAAAAGGAGGGAGGGAATTAGAAGACACTTCTTTGGAGAGGGGACCGCTATCCTGCTGAGAGGCCCCACTGCCCCTTCACTGGGTGCCCTTCCTCCACCTCAAGCCCATGGGGAGCTGATCCCCAGGGGACTCCTCAGAGGGCTGGGTCACAGAAGGCTCTCCTCCCACCTGACTCACCAGGCTGTGTCAGCAGCAATGTGACTGCAATGGGTTGACCAATGTTCCAGGACTTGGGAAGGCAAAGACTGGTGTTCCTGAGAACCAGATAAAGGCAGGTGAAGAGACAGAAAGAGAGAGACAAAGGGAGCATTCTTAGGACTTAGACATTAGGACCACCTTGAGGGAGGCAGGACCTCATCAGCTTCAGGTCAAGTCTTTAGGGCAGTGGGGGAGATCAGAATTGGCCATGCAACAACCTGTTTGAACAAAGAAGCATCCATATGGAGCCAGGGGTGATGCACGAAAGAGCTCCCCATCGTACAAAACTAACAAGAGCTCAGAACCTGAGGAAAAAAGAAAAGTTATGTTTCATTGTCCACTCTTTTTTCCCTCACACAATCTCCTAGACCACTGTAAGTTCCTCAAACTTCTTCAGAGACCTGCCTGAGGGAGGGAAGGAGGTGAACAGAGAGCACCAGGAAAGGTTAATCAGACCACCTTCCTCAAGGTCAGCCAGAGAACGACCTCTGGCCTGCACTGGGCAAGAAATAAAAATTGCGGAGTCGATTAAAATCTTGGTCAGACAACATGATTACAAAACTGAGACTATGTTTGCTACTTCATGTGCCCACAGGACTGTTACTACCTGAGAGTAAAGCAAAATTCGCAGGGCCTGCTATTTCTTATAGAATAAGAGAATGACTTAGGCCCTGTACAAGTTTTAAGTGGGCAATTTCAGAAAATAAATACTATGTTGTGTTTTGATTATGCAAAGACGTGCTTGCTCAACATAATTATCATATTGTTTTCAGGTAAGGAAGGTGAGTAAGAAAAGGAAGAAAGAGACATGACATAGGTTCAGGTATAGGAAGAAAACAAGTGACGACTCTACCCACCCACGTTTGTGATGATTGAAATATTGTGCTCACTTGGCTAACTTGGAAAGCACAGGGTAAGACCCCATCCTGCATAGCCCTTCCTCTCTCACTAGTCCTAGTAACCTCATTTATTATAGTCAAGTTTCTGCCTCTAGCTTTAATTTGTAATATAAATGTATTAGTACATAGTTTTTCATAGGCTGATCAATGTGGAGTTAAATGAAATAGAGCTATCATTTAAAACAAGAGAAAAACCATGTTAACAGGTAAAGCTTTCAGTGTCTGTATGAGAACCAACTATAAGCAACCTCCCATTACTCCTTTGTACCAGTGCATATGCGTCCCAACATCAGGGAGCTCTCCCAAGTCAAGTTCACTCAAGATATCAAAGGGGGCATTCTTCTTCTAGATTATGATGCTTACCAGAGGAGGAATTAGGCTGTGTCAATGAAGGTCCAAAATAATGAAACAAGTCAGTTATCACACATAAACCCTTTGTACTGGAGTTTGACAGAATTTCAAACTTTTTAATCAATTATTTTTATATCATGGCATTACTGTTATAAATCAGCCTATATTTATACAAAAGGCCTACCATGGCTATGTGGAGGCTATATGACATCACATAAGACAACCATAGCATTCCCTGCTGGCTGAAATCAAATTTACTGACACCTGCATCCCGCCTTCAAATGGAACTTATTCTGAATTTAGAGTGTTTCCTATTTGGTCTATTAAATGCAAGGTATAAAGTGCAAATATTATATCAGCCTCCCTGCATCAGTTCTGGTGAGATGAGCTCATTGGCAATCAGATTATTTCCTGCCTGTCCTCTCTTGCTCTTCATATCCCAGGATGGAGAGTAGATGCACTAAATTCATATTTTGCTAGAGCAAAATGGAGCCATACACAGAACCATACATTTGCCCCTAGATTTATTTTCACTTCTGCATAGGTGGATGTCAAAGCAGTTGTCAGAATTGGAAAATCAAGGGTCTCACATGGATATGTTTTCTTATATCTTACTTTTCCCCCGGAGCTGCTTTGTGACAAGCAGGGCCACTACCAGACAGAAGAGTAAGGTGATGGGTTGCTACATGAGAAGGGCTTTATAATCAGGAGCAGATACCCATACAGGAATTTTCTGATGCTCCCAATGCCACTAGAAAGAGACATGAAATCAAAAGATAGATCCCACTAAACTATGATTTCAGAAGAAATTTTTAAAAGTTAATAAAGCAAGCTCATATCTGGATTTGTTCACTTAAAATAAATTTTTAAAAGCACACACAAAGCAAAAAGGAACGAAGAGAAGGTAAAGAAAGTAAAGGAGCAAATAAAAAAAAAAAGATGGAGGAGAAAAAGATCAAGAATGGTTACCTACCCTGGGTTCTTAGGCTCTTCATGCAATGGAAATTGACACAAGGCCAAGAAAGTTTCCCAGACAAGGAAAAGACTCTATCGGGGCTTATGCTCGTTCACAAGGGAGACAGCACAGGAGGAAGAGGTTTCCGGTTCCCCTGGGAGTCATTGTATGAAGAGGTGGAGTCTGGCCCCCACAAGGTGCTGTTGTGATCATGCTTCTACATACTCCACATGATCAAAAAATGGTGGAGAAGCTCCTCCCTTAGTAGGGATTTTAGCAGTATAATGAGGCAAATGTTATGACTGGTCATTCCCCTGGTCGAATATGGGTCCCAGGCTTTGGGTAAGATTTATGGCAAAATGTTGCTTATCCAGTTCCTTCATATAGTTAAGCTGAGTGGTGCTGGATTTGTGGTTCACAGGTATGGAGAAACATGTTAGTGGGAATGGGGTCAAGTCTCATCCATACTCCATTTCAGAACTGTTAAGGCCTGTAGTGGCCTTAAGACAGAATGATCCAGTCCTTCCCTGTTTATGTCAGCACACAGGACATCATTCCCTCTTGCCCTACATCCCAGGCAGGGGTCCTGATGAGCCCACATCTTGCCAGGAAGCTGTGCGTAGCCCCAACCCAGGAAGGGATAGAGACAAGCTCATTCTTGTTGCTGTTACCCTAGTCTGAAATATCACACGTCTCCTTTCTTAGCATTGCATGATATAAGAACCTTTTGCTTGGCTCCTTAACCCCAATTTATGATACTACCCAGTGCCATCTGACTCCCCACTCTGGACTTACAGAAACAGTTGATGCCTGCTACTTCTTACTTGACAATGACCTTCATCCATTATTTTGCCAATCAAGTTATTATGTATTAATGACACTGGGACAAAGCAAGATAAATTCATTTTAAAGAGATTGAAATGTGTTAAAATTGCAAATGTATGCACCTAGTAAGCCCAGAAGGGAGGGAAAAAAAAGAAGGAAGGGAATTCATGTTGAATTCTCTTTTAAAAAAACAATATAAATTTTCTCAAAATATCTTTCTTTACCCAAGAATTTACTGCAATTAAGTAGGAAGCATTTTCCCCATCCTGCTCCAGGTTTCCAAATCCATCATTTTCAGGCAGTTTTTTAAACAAATGATCAAATCTGTAAAATAAAGCACGTCTGTAGACCTCTGAAATGACTTGTTTAGTGATACTTTCAATATGGAAGAAATTAATGGCAAAAGAGGCCACAAGTTAACTGCTAGAATGGCTAACTGGAAAAGACCCTGCTGAAATTAATCCTCATGGATTCATGTAAATTTCACAGCCATAGTTTAATCCTACATATCAGTTGCAACAGAAGCTGCTTGGCTCTGCTCATCATCTGGATTTTTAACATTTCCTTTAGCATCTTAGTTTTTCAAAAGCAGTTGGCCATGTTGGTATTGGTCACTCTGCTGAAGCATATATAGCAGACATAAATTAGCTCTAAGTTCTTTTCAATTTTGGCAATTACATCAATGACATACGCTACAAGATCCTGGTAGTAATATTAATGTATCAAAGTACCAACTAAACCATCTGCACAAGGGCATCAATCCAGCTGTGTTTGTGTATTTTCACATCTGGCACAAAGGAGGAAAAAAACATACAAGTCTACAAGATTGGCTTTTGAAAGAATTTCTGTCTGAAGAGTGAAGAATATGGGTAAGGCATATGAATGGAAAATAAATTATGAGGCATATAATGTAATTACATAAAGAAATTGCTATGGGCTTATATCTAATGTCAATCAGAATATCTACTCATATATTCTACAATAAGAGCACAGGGAATGAGAGTTGGCCTTGACAATGGGGAGGCCCTGACAACGGAAGGGGCCCATGTGGGCTCTAGGGCCATGGCAAGGGGCTATTCTTGAGGAAAGCCGCAAGATCCTGTGAACAAAGGGAGACCTGATGGGACACATCTCACAGATGCCAGCCTCACTCAGTGAAGACACAATGAGATGTCTTGATGGACAGCTTCTCAGGACAGATGGTGACACTAGCCATGACATACCCACAAGATTGCACACACTGTCTGTAAGTTCCAGACTTAGATGTAGCCTCAGAGAGCAACAGAGAGGCAAAGGGCTGAGTTGATGAGGCTTCAAATCCAAAATACCTGAGTGTATCAGCCAGGGTTTAAGATTGTGTTTTTGATCATTACACGAAGGATGGGTGGACATCCAGAACAGTATTCTCTCTCTCTCTCTCTCTCTCTCTCTCTCTCTCTCTCTGTGAACAGCTTCTTAACTAAAAACATACATTTTTCTAGGTACACCAAATTGTTAGGTGACTTCAACTAATAAAGTCATTGAAAAGATATGCTCATTTCTACTTATTTATTTATAGTTGTAGTCTTACTCTGTCACCTAAGCTGGAGTGTAGTGGAATGCACACAGCCATCACAGCCTTGACTTGCTGGGCTCAGGTGATCTTTCCCCCTCAGCCTTCTAAGTAACTGGAACCACAGGCATGCCCCACCATGCCCGGTAAATTTTTTTTTATTATTGTACTCGCCAAGTTGTCCAGGTTGATCTTGAACCCCCAGGCTCAGGCAATCCTCTTGCCTTGGCCTCTCAAAGTTCTGGGATTACAGGAGTGAGCAGTCAAGGTCAGCAAACATTTATATTTAGTTTAATATAACTTTCATTAATTTATTGTGAAATAAGCTATAAATTATGCAACTATGCACATATAAGCTATACATATTTACCAGCTGATCCTTCCACTTTCCTCAATTTTTTTCCTTTTTTTTTTTGAGTTGGAGTCTCACTCCGTCACCCAGATTGGAGTGCAGTGGTTGCTCCCGGCCACCGCAGCCTCGACCTGCTGGGCTCTGGTGATCCTTCTGCCTCAGCCTTCCGAGTAGCTGGAATTACAGGCATGTGCCAACACGCCCAGCTGATTTCTTAATTTATTGTAGAGATGAAGTCTCACTGCCCAGGCGGGTCTCGAACCCGCGGGCTCAGCAATCCACTCACCTCAGCCTCCCAAAGGCGTGGGATTACAGGATGAGCCACTGAGCCCGGCTAATTATTTCCCTTTTATACTTATCAGTATATAGGTTTGTGGCCACATCACCACACAATAGTCTGCAGGCCACTTTGAAGGAATTCCTCCTACCTACTATACTTACTCTTTTGCACATAGATGTTCAAAAGATATGTGCAACAAATAAATACAATAAATAATTATATTTCTATGTTGTTTATTATAAAAGTTAGACAAAAACTCTAGTATGTATTCTTTCCTTGGTAAAAATGTAAAAATGATATAAAATCTATACTAATGTTTTGATATAGAAAATCCTAACTTTCATTTTAGCTTTATTCATTTGATGCTTATAAAAAAATATTCTTGGTATTCTTCAAAGCACCTAGTGGTGAGTTACATTCATGTTTGCTTTCCATTCTCTGCTAGTCCTTTTTTATAATACAGACATCTTCATACAAAAATATACTGAATATGTGTACTAGCATTATAGAAACAGCAGTAGGCAGTAAATGGTTTAGGAAACTATCTACTCTGGATAATACTATAGTGTTATACAGACACAATTACTTTTATAAAATTGGAATGCAAACTTGAATAGGAATGTCTACTACAAATATAAACAGTCTTTTAAAAAATATATTTCTGAGCACAATGGTTTTTCTACCATTGTAGAACAACAACAACAAAAAACTCCCATGCTATCAGAATTCAATTAAACCATTCCAAAGATGTAAACAGCTGCCATATTTTAAAAGGTCCACAAAGAAAAAGGTATTGCAGTTATCCATTCCAACTCTTGATGCTACTGAAATATTTTTTAGAGCTCATTTAGGTCTCTAAGATAGATCACGCAAAATGCCCATTTTAATTCTCCTTAATGGAAACTGAAAAATGCTATCCATCTCTTTTTTTTTCTTTTTATAGTTAAATTATTTGACTTCTTTAAATCTTTCACCTAGATATTTTTCAAGTTTTCCACATGTGTCTTTAATACAGGGGCCCTGGAACAAACCAAGCACAGCATAGCAGTTCACTTTTATAAAGGTTTACTTTTTTAATAAACTTTTGCTGGTCAAACTCAGTCACTCATGAAAGAGTAAAGAGCCAGGAGGTGGACAAAAGACCCCTAAGGTGCCACACAGTCATACACTCTGATGGAAAGCCAAGGCAATGCACTAAAGCTCAAGGCTTTTTTTTCTTTTTTTTTTTTGAGTTGGAGTCTCACTCTGTCACCCAGGCTGGAGGGCAGTGGCATGCTCCCGGCCACCGCAGCCTCAACCTGCTAGGCTCCGGGGATCCTTTCGCCTCAGCCTTCCAAGTAGCTGAAACTACAGGCGAGTGCTACCATGCCTGGCTAATTTTTGATTTATTGTAGAGATGAGGTCTCACCAAGTTGCCTGGGTGGGTCTCGAACCCGTGGGCTCAGGCAATCCACTTACCTCAGCCTCCCAAAGCACAGGATTATAGGCTGAGCCACCGAGCCCAGCTAGCTCAAGGTCTTTGACCTGCACTCAGACTCCTCAGAATCCACTAATTCTTGTGGTAGACAACATATTAATAGCCATAGCCATCTGGTCTTTAACCGACACACTAACATCATAAAATAAATGTCAGGACACATATGACAATATCTAGATACCAGTAAGAAATAAGAGTTGATGGTATGGCTACAAACACAGATGTGCACCAAGAAGCAGAATAATTCTTTTGTTTTGTTTTTTAATGGATGTAATCAGAACACCACAGTTTCATAACTTCTGAAGCAATAACATATCTACCTAATAATTTTAAAACTTAAAAAATCCTTTTAATTATATACATATATAAATATAAGCCACAGAAATGCAGAAACTCAACTAGAAAGATACATACTATTATCCATACTTTGTGGATCAAGGGCTTTAAGAACTCAAGAGGCAGGTCAAAGTCAGACAGGGCAGTCCACTGAAGAATGAAGTTCAGATCCCAGGCCCCTTGATCGTACATCTACTAAACTTTATAGTGTAGTCCACCATGTCGACACAGAATTAGTAGAATTTTGATTGATTTTCATCATTCTGCCCTCTCTTGCCTTCTAAATATATGTCTCTTCTTAGGAACTTTTTTTGGAACTTATATTAGTCAGTTCAGTTGCCATAACAAAATACCACAGGCTGGGTAGCTTAAGCAACTATAATTTATTTTCTCATGATTCTGTAGGTAGGAAGCCCAAAATCCAAGTATCTGCAGATTTGGTTTCTCCTGAGTCTTCTCTTTGATTTTTAGATAGCCAAAGTCTTACCATGTCCTCACATAGCTTTTTCTCTGTGTCTGTACTCTTCTGGTATTTCTCCCTTTTCTAAAAATAATGCCAGTTCTATTGAACTATGGCCCAATGATTATAATCCAATTTAACCTTAAGTATCTCTTTAAAGGCCCTAGCACAAATATGGTCATTCACACTAGAGGGTAAGACTTCAACATATAATTTTTAGAGGACACAATTCACTTTCCCTGAACAGTATGTTTATTCTCAGAGCTTCAGTTATACTTCTAGGGTGATGTATGCCAAATCTCTCTCCATAGGCCTAAGCTCTTATGCATATTACCATCATACATTTATTTCCAACTGCCAAATAAATATTCTCTTTCTGATGCTATACCTTAGCTCAACTTCTCCAAACCAAACTCATTGACTTCCTGGCCAAAGACATTTTCTTTGCCTTTGCCTTTGCCTCAGTCAATGGCTTGATTTGATTCAAACCACCTTTAACTATTTATCCTCTTCATCATTCCTTTGACCAATCAGCAGATGTTATTCACCCTTTGTTAAAATGTGTTTGCACTTATTCTTTTTATACTTTCACCTCCACCACCTGAATAAAGGCCTGCATAACCCCATACGTGTAAGAATATAGTAATCACCTATTACCTCTGTACCTTGGTGTGGCAGGCAGAATTCTAAGATAATCCACTAATGACATCACCCTTATTGAGCATGGGAAGTATCTATGAATATGATGGTATGCCATTCTTGTGGTTAGATTATGTTATATGACACAGATAGCTTTAAGAAACAAACTGAATTACATTAGGGCTGGCCTCATCAGGTGGGCCATTAAAAGAGATGGAACTAATTCTGGTAAAGGAGATTTCAATAATGAGGGAACTTCAACAACAAGAAACTGATTATCCACTGTTGGCTTTGAATATGGAAGGGGGCTGTCTATAGCAAGGAATGCAGGCAGCCTTTAGGGACTGAGAGTGCCCTGGATAACAGCCAGCAAGGAATGGGGGCATCAATCCTACAACTGCAAAGAACTGAATTCTGCCATAGCCACCTGAGCTGCGAGTGTGCCCTCAAGCTCCTGATGAGATCTCAGTCCTGATTTCTCAGTCCTGGTACCCTGATTTCAGTCTTGTGAGACCCTGAACAGAGAACACATCTATGTTATGCCAGGACCCACGAGCTACAAAAACTGTGAGATCATCTATAGGTGTTGTTGTTTTAAGCCTCCAAATGTGTGGTAAACTGTTACACAGTCATAGAAAACTAATACTACTAGTTTACCCCTATAATTCATCTCTTACTGCCATATTAATATTGCTCATTCAATTAGTTTATTATGACCCTACCAAAAACTTATTTTGGTGTCCTTTTGCCAGCCTCATCTATCATAATCATAATTTTCAGGGGCTACAGGTAGGTACTAGATGCCCTTGAACACACACATAAGCACAAACACCTTCCAGAAAAATGAAATCGTTAGGAGCCTTTTGGAAATGTTACCAAACTGTCAAAAGTACATAAAAGCAGTTATGCATATTTTGAAAGGTAACTCAATTCTAATTGCTTTACTATAGCATTAAAAAAACCCCACCACGATATGTTAATTAAAATGGTTAACAGAAATCTAACAGTATTTATGTCATCTATGCCAAAATGTTATTTGTTCCCATCATTTTTATTCATGCCATTGAATCTTATCCCAGTTTTCAAAGAACTTTGGTTTTGGTTTCACCCGAGACAGTAAATCTATTCCCCACATTTGCCAATAGTAACTTTTCACTTCAGACAGGCCAATCTTCCCATTGGTCTGCGGTGCATCTCTCTTCAACATGATTTCTCTTCAGAACACCCACTCATTCTTCTCTATCCATCCAAATCCCACACATCCTTCAAGACTCATCTAATATAACTTTCTGTCCATTAGCTCATTAACAAGCGATACCAGACATGATGGGATGAGGGAGATTAAAAGTGATGATTTTCCATGGGAAATTGGTGGAGTTCAGTAATGATGCACAACAGTGTTAGGCCGCATTATTAAAAAAATACTGAACGAAAAAGATCTCTGTGAACAATATGAGATGCTGCAGTTCAAAATTGATCTCTATTTTACAAAAAGTGTCTATAAACAAAATGAGTGAGATATTGTTTTTAAAAAATGTACACATGTAGCAGACTATCTTTTGCTTAAGGAAGAAAGGAAATAAGAAAACCTCTGCTTATCTTTACAACAAATTCAGGAAGAGTAAACCAGAAACATGGAGTTGAGGGATCACACGTGGTAGAGGGAATGGTGGGGTCAGTAGGGAGGCAACAGGAAGGAAGAATATAGAGGGGGTAATCTTTCCCTGAAGGTACTTTGTTGTTGCTGTTGTTTTTGAGTTGGAGTCTCATACTCTTCCCTAGGCTGGAGTGCAGTGACACAATCATGGCTCACTGCAGCCTCGATCTCCTGGGCTCAGGCAATCCTCCTGCTTCAGCCTCCCCAGTAGCTGTGATTACAGGTGCACACCACCGTATCCAGCTATTTTTATATTTTATTTTGTGTGGAGACAAAGTCTTTCTATGTTACCCAAGGTAGTCTCGAACTCTTGGGTTCAAGCAATCCTCCCGCGTTGGCCTCCTGAGTGCTGGGATTATGGGCATGAGCCACTGTGCCCAGCCTAGAAGGTACCTCTTGAATAGATTTTACTCTAAGAAATACATTAATGTTCCACATAAATTTTCAGGAAGGTGGAAAAACCCTGTGACTATAAGCAAATGGAAACAAATGAACCCAATTATAGTTCAAGTAAATGCCATTACCTTGATAGAGGGAGAAAAACAAAAAGAACCCAAGTGATATAGTCCAATTTGAGCAGTCCTTTTTCTTACCTCTGAATTGTTTGAGTTGTTAGTATATAATGATTTAAGGTCATCTCTTATACTGCCAAGATTCCTTATTATTTTGGCAGAACTCGTAACCAGCCTAGATAGTCAGTTTCCATCTCTTATTTATACTGTTTTTTTCCTAAGTTCACCCCATAGAAATGAAAACTTTTACTATATTGAACTTTTGTCTCTTCATTCGTGACCACTTCCTGGTCTAAAAATGTTGTCTTTATTTTAACATGGCTGCAAATATTTATTAGAGAAAGTTTTACACACTTCACACACACACACATACACACACACACACACACACACTCGTTTCTCTTTTGATGACTTGGGGAACTATTCAATATTTTGTTACTCCACTGGCTTTTCACTCAAAGAAGGAAAAAAGATTTAGGCCACTCCAATTCAGGCGTGGTGGCTCATGCCTACACTCCCAGCAGTTGAGTAGGAAGAGGTGAGAGAAGATTGCCAGAGCCCAGAGGTTCAAGACCAGCCTGGGCAACTTGGCAACACCTCATCTCTACAATAAACCAAAAAGTTAGCCAGGTGTGAGAATGCATGTCTGTAGTTCCAGTTACTTGGAAGGCTGAGGCAGAAAGATCACCTGAGCCCAGCAGGTCAAGGCCACTGCACTCTAGCCTAGGCGACAGAGTGAGAATCTGACTCAAAAAACAAAACAAAACACACTTCATAAAGAACAATTACCAAACAGCAGTGCCCTCAGTATGTATAAGGAAGTGACTGAAGTGCACAGCACTCCATGCATGGAAAGTTAGCTTGGTTTTGTCAAAACACAGAAAGTTGACATCATGATGCATCCAGAAAGATAAAAGTAAAGATGACTTCTTTATCATCTGATTCCCCCATCTACCTATATTTTTTCTTAATTATTCACATTGCTTCTTTTTTTTAGTTGTTATTATGTTTTATATGATGCTGCTTCTTCTCTTTTTTTTTTTTTTTTTTTTTTTGAGTAGGAGTCGCACTGTGTCGCCCAGGTTGGAGTGCAGTGGCATGCTCATGGCCACTGTAGCCTCGACCTGATGGGCTCAGGTGATCCTTCCACCTCAGCCTTCCAAGTAACTGGAACTACAGGCATGTGCCACCATGACCAGCTGATTTTTTTATTTATTGTAGAGACGAGGTTTTGCCATGTTGCTCAGACTGGTCTTGAAGCCCTGAGCTCAGGTAATCCTTTCTCGTCTGCCTCCCAAAGTGTTGAAATTACAGGTAAGAGCCACTGCATCGCTACTTTTTTGTTGTTGTTGTTAATTTATTGTAGAGATGAGGTCTCACTAAGTTGCCCAGGCTGGTCTCAAACCCATGGACTCAGGCAATCCTCTTGCCTAGAACTCCCAAAAGGCTGGGATTACAGGTGTAAGCCACCTTGCCCAGCTCAATGCTTCTCTCTCAATGTCTAGCTACTTTCTCTTCTTGGTGAGTCAGAGTATAAATCTTGAACAATCTTCTTCCTTATTTCCAAGCAATATTGAACCATGGGTTCAAAGAGTCATATAAGCTACAATGTCATCAAAGCTGAAGATAGAAAACTACGAGTGTGTGACATTCTTATGAGAAAAAAAAGATAAGGTCTTATTTTCCAAATCAGATTTTGTGAAATCAATACTGTTTGCTCTGACTTCTTCTTTTTTTTTTTTTTGAGTTGGAGTGTCACTCTGTCATCCAGGCTGGAGTGCGGTGGCACATGCTCACAGCACTGTAGCCTCCACTTGCTGGGCTCAGGCGATCCTTCTGCCTTAGCCATCCAAGTAGCTGGAACTACAAGCATACACTACCACACCCGGCTTATTTTATTTTATTTATTTTTTTTGAGTTGGAGTCTCACTCTGTCACCTAGACTGGAGTGCAGTGGCCGCTCCCAGCACTGCAGCCTCGACCCACTGGGCTCCGGTGATCCTTCCGCCTCAGCCTTCCAAGTAGCTGGAACTACAGACGCACGCTACCACACCCAGCTAATTTTTGATTTATTGTAGAGATGAGGTCTCACCAAGTTGCCCGAGCGGGTCTCGAACCCGCGAGCTCACGCAATCCACTCACCTCAGCCTCCCAAGGCACGGGATTGCAGGCTGAGCCACTGAACCCGGCTTTATTTTTTAATTGATTGTAGAGATTAGGTCTTCTCAAGTTGCCCAGGCTGGTGTCAAATCCCCGAGCTTAGGCAATCCTCTGGACTTGGCCTCCGAGTGCTGGGAATACAGTCTTGAGCCACCACGCCTGGTCTGCTCTGACTTCTTAATTTTACTTCTAAAGTCTCTGTGTCACTAGCATTTGATTGCTTAATAAGTATTTTAAATTACTGTATGTCACACATGTATGAAGATATGAACTATTTCTAAGTATATTGAAAGTTCAACACCAAAATCATATTTTATATATGTATATACTTCTATATGTTTATATATTAAAACCATATATATTTCTCTTGCTCAAATCCCTTACATATTTCACAAGGGAAATTTAAAATAAAAAAGAAATTTAACTTTCTAAGAACCAATTCTTCCATGACATTATTAAATAATTGGGTTACTCTTATTAGTTTTTTAAATACATGGAAAATAACCTTCCTAACTCCCCTTTCTCCCGAAAGGTGTATTTTAAATAGTCTTATACAACTAAAGACAGGGACAGAAAGAGAATTCTAAGACAGGTTATTCTAATAAACCATAGTCTGGATAACTATGAAGCCTGTAAGATGGTCAGAGATGGCTGAGACCAAGACCCTGGGGTGATGAGGTAGCACTGGCTCTCAATGAATGCTGGCCCTAGGAGGCTGCAGGGCTGAAGCGAGGCTAGATGCCCCTCTCTGGAGATGCCAGGGCACCTTCTGACAAAGGATTAGCTGTTGTTAACCCCTGGAGGGTAATTTTCAATATAAGTAATTACTTTTTGTGCATCTAAGTCTTCGCTGAAAATTCATTTGGGAATGCTCTCCTTAAATGCTATTCTTTCCACACATAAATTAAACCCTATACATACAGTATATCCCTTGTGAATCTCAAAAAGGAGTTGTGAAGATTAATCATTTCATTTGTGTGAACTGTTTGGAAATTGTTTTCCCCTAGCTCTTAGAGAAGCTCAATATATGCCCAGCCACATACAATAGATGTAATCGAACGAGTTAATTTTTTGAACAGCTACTATGTGTCTGCTACTATGAAAGGCAAAAATTATAAGATAATTTTGACTTCAGAAAATGTATAACCTAGTAGCAAAACTCTGAAAAGACATGCTTAGATCACAATCTCAAATGCTGACGGCCTAGGAAGGAAAGCTAAGACCAAATTGTCCTGAGGGACCCAGCGACCTGGAGGCCCGTTGCCTGTGTGGGGGCAGCTGTACCTCAGTTCCAGCCAGGACACAAGTGCCCGGGCAGCCAGATGTGTTGTTTCACTCAAGCGAAATTGGGATTCCAGATTTTTATGTGTAATCAACCAGTTTTCAAATGTGTTGGCACCCAATTCAAGATTTTTATTTTTAGAACTATCTGTGGGCTGATCCAAACACATCTATAGGTCACACTCAGCTGGTGCGCTGACATTATGAAACCTCGGATATGAAACAACAAGAAAACTGACTACATATAATTAAATGCTAAATTATATATTACAAACAATATATGCAAATAAGGGGAAAATGAAACTGGCTGTAGAAGTGGAAGATGCAATAGAAGAAAGACCTGAACTCAATTTGGAAGGAAAACACTACATATCAGACTACAGAAAATATAAAAAAGTTTGCTCAAATGTTATGGCTAATTATGCTCCATTGTATGGAGATATATTTTAAGTGACAGAGTCATGACCTCGACAGAAAATTTTGGAAGGCACTGCAAACACTAAGGAAAACATTGAACAATTCTGAAATAAACTCGGTTTTGAACCACATCCACACTCCCAAACGTTTTTCCGTTAGTAATAACAGAAGATAATTATGAAAATGAAAACCTTGCTGCCTTCTGCTTTTAAGATATAAAAAGAGGGTATTGTTAATACATTAGGAGATCAAGAGAGTTATACGGACAACAATGACAACCCTAACATTTGCTTTTAAGACATTTTGAAATATTTGTCAATCTGGAAATTGTGTGCTGATGACATTTAAGAATTAAATGCTCTTTGCTAACTCCCTTCCCCTAGAAATGTCTGGCCTATGCTGGATCTGTTCTAATAAGAAAGGATGCAAACACATCTGTGCAGACACATACACGGCCTTCCCCTCGGTCATGGCCACCGGGAGCCAAGGAATCATTACATGCGTCTCAATGTTTGTCGCCCTGCCAGGTCAGGACACATCCTTCAAATCCACTTTTTATTTCCTGATCAATGTAGATGCAGCCACAGCCAAAATAATATTCATGTACCTCTGCTAAGAAAGAAAAGTCAAAAATAGAAGGGGGAAAAAGCTTTTTGTGGGAAGAGAGAAGCTGGAACAAAATTGGTTGGAATAAAAGATTGATGAAGAGGTATTCAAAGCTTGCAGGGAAAAAATTGGGAAAACAATTGATGTCAGGAAGCTTTAGATAAGACACTCAAAAATTTCATTTTAATATTTATTGCTTGTAGTGAAATTGATCAGTATCTCTGGCATGATGAGGTCATGAAAAAAGAGATTGATGTAGGTGAATTCATTACTTCTGCTTCTGTTCCTTCTATTTTGATATTAGTCTATCTCCTCCCAATAAACTATTCTATTGCAGACCTCCCCACTTCTGTCATTTTTTGGTAATATAATTTCCCTGTCATCTTTTATAAAATACTAGAGTACCCATTTATCATAAGGGAAGAGATAAAAATAGCTTCCTTTAGAAGAAAACACTGACTCTAACCAGCTAAACCGCATGCAAGATAAACAAATCCTCAATGGGCTTTTACCAAATTGTATTTTCTGGTGCCAGGGCTGTCTATCCTTCTTTGCTCATGTGCATGAGATAAACCGAGAGTACTAATTCACACAGAGATTTTACTCGGTCATACAATAATATTCTGGGGTTTTTCTTTTTCTTGCATATTTATTCAACTAGGATATTATAATACAAATACTCTGATGTCATTTTATTGAAACTTTAAAAAACAAACATGAAAAAAATCCAGATAAATGGTATAATTTAGTGAGAGATCTTTTTCTAATTATTATTATAGAAATGTGGACTACAAGAGAGGATGAACTACATAAGTAGGTGGCATGCAGGTGAAGTATGGGTTTCTAACTTGTCCTCACTCCCCCTGGTAGTGGACCAGGTACCCTTTGTGCTACCACATGTTCCTCTCCTTCCTCCTTCCCTCCCCTAGCAGTGCCCAGTGACTGGAGATCCCTTCCTTCTGCTAGTTTGACTATTGTTCAGTGCTTACTTATGACTGAGAACATGTGGTATCCACTTCTTCCTTTCTGTGATAGATCACTTAGTATGATGGTCACCAACTTCATCTGATTTGCTGCAAAGTCCATGATTTTGTTCTTGTTTATGAATGCTCCATCATAAATATGTATCACATTATCGGTTTCTTTATTCAGTCTAATTTCAATGGACAGTAAAGTTGGTTCCATGTTTCCTACTGTGAATATTGCTGCTATAAACATGCATGTGCAGGTGCCTTTTTTGGTAGAACAATTTATGATCCTCCAGGTATATTCTCAGAAGAGGGATTGCTAGATTATATGGAAAGTCAATGTTTACTCATTTTAGGCATCCTCTTTTCCACAGAGGTTGAACTAGCTTGCGGTGTCACCCACAGTGTAGAAGTGTTCCCTTTTTGCTGCACCAGCACCTGCA
Organism: Carlito syrichta; assembly: GCF_000164805.1. Taxonomy (NCBI): domain Eukaryota; kingdom Metazoa; phylum Chordata; class Mammalia; order Primates; family Tarsiidae; genus Carlito; species Carlito syrichta. Next base: position 115,240 of record NW_007247208.1, read on the forward strand.
TCTGTTGTTTTTTGACTTATTAATGATGACCATCCTTATCAGGGTTAAGTAGTATCTCACTGTAGTTTTGATTTGCACTTCTCTGATGATTAGTGAGGTTGAGCATTTTTTCATGTGTCTGTTGGCTGCTTGTATGTTGTCTTTTGAGAAGTGTCTGTTTATGCCCTCTGCCCACTTTCTTTATTTTTATTTATTTATTTATTTTTTGAGTTGGAGTCTCACTCCATTGCCCAGGCTAGAGTGGAGTGGTACGCTCACGGGCACCCCAGCGTTGACCTGCTGGGCTCAGGTGATCCTTCTGCCTCAGCCTTCCAATTAGCCAGAACTACAGGCATGCACTACCACACCCAAACACATTTTTGATTTATTGTAGAGATGAGGTCTCACCAAGTTTCCCAGGTTATTCTCGAACCCATGGACTCAGGCAATCCCCTCACCTCAGCCTCCGAAAGTGCTGGGATTATAGGCTTCAGCCACCGCACCTGACCCTCTGTCCACTTTCTAGTGGGGGGGAGGGTTGTTTGTTTGTTTGTTCTAAAGGCCACTGATTGGGTCACAGGTCTTAGAGATAGGCTCCAGATTTCAGCCTGCATCCTCGAGTGACTGATTCTAAAACCCCAGGTGACAATGGCATCCACCTTCCTCAAAGATGGCAGTAAATCCCATTGCTTTATCCAGAAAAGGCTCCTGAATCTAACATCCGGGACTTAAGAGCAGCCATCTCATCAGATGTGGTGAAGGACAGTTATTGCAGTTGTTTTGCCAAATAAGCACAAGAAGCTGACTTAGATCATGCACTGCAGACCGATAAAGATGTTTTTACTGACCTTGCTCCGTGGTTTAGCCTGTAATCCCAGAACTTTGGGAGTCCAAGGCGAGTGGATTGTCAGAAGGCGAGGGGATTGTCAGAGTCCCGTGGGTTCGAGACCAGCCTGGGCAACCTTGTAAGACCTCATCTCTACAATAAATCAAAAAATTAGCCGGGCGTGGTAGCATGTGCCTGTATTTCTGACTCCTTAGAAGGCTGAGGCAGAAGGATTGCTGGAGCCTAGTAGGTCAACGCTGGGGTGGCTGTGAGTGTGCCATGGCACTACAGCCTGGGTGGCAGAGTGAGACTCCAACTCAAAAAAAAAATGTTTTTTCTTATACTACACGTAAGCTTGAGAAAATATCCCTCATCTATATGAAAAAAGTTGTTCTACTGTAATTATTTTTAATACTGTCACATTTATTATGATGGGAATCTGGGGGGAAGGCAAATACAGATTATTGGAAGATAAGAGTTAAGCCCCACCAAACCACCTCAAATTTTGTCACTAACTTGGGATACTTCTTGCATTTCCCGTGCCCACCACAATCACCCTGATCCAAGTCACCATCTCATGTTCATGCCGAGTGACCTCTCACATCTATACCACTGCCACAGCCTCCTCTCTGGCTTCCCAGCTTGTCCCACTCAGACTAGTCTCCCCACCGCAGTCATATAATCAGACTCATTGACTTCCTCATATTAAAGCCTCTGGCTACTTTCCATTTCCCTTAGAATGAAATCCATGTCCCTTACACGGTCCATGAAGGTCACAGACCTGTCTCTTGCCCACCTCTCAGGCCTCATCTGCACTCAGCCTCCACATCTAGCACCATCCTCCTTCCCAACTGGTCTGTCCTGTTCCTCAGACTAGTCAGGCTCATTCCTACTGGTGGACACTGCACTGACCCTTTCCAAAGCCTGGGACATTCACCACCAAAGTATTTTCATGAATGACTCCTCGTTCTTCCAGACTGTTCCAGTTACATTTGTAAACTCCTCAGAGAGTCCCTCACTGATCGGCCTTTGCCAAGTATCTGCCTCTACAAGGTCACTCTATCTCATTGCCCTATTTAGTTTTCTTCTTTTACTAAACTCCATACATTTATTTTATTTCTTCTCTGACTTCTGTCACTCTCATCCTTTTTGAATGAAACATTCATCGAGGCAAGCACTTAGCTCCATTTAACAGAACTCAGCTGCTAGTAGGAAATTCATACATAAATTTAGTTCAGTGTATTAATACATGGACACTAAAATACTTGGGATCAGCTGAATATTGCCCCCCTCCCAAAGACATCTACGTCCTAATCCAGGAGCCTGTGAATGTGTTAGTTTACTTGGCAAAAGAAATTTGGCAGATGTGATTAAATTGAGAATCTTGAGTTGGGAAATTATCCTGAATTTTTCAGGTGAACCCAAACTAATTGCAAATATCCTCATAAGAGGAAAGCAGGGGGGTCAAAGTCAGTGCAGGTGATGTGGTGATGGAAGCAGAGCTCTGAGAGGCACAGGGTCATGACCGCAAGAAAGCAAGCAGCCTCTGGAAACTGATGAAGGCAGGAAAGTGGATTCTCCTCTGGAGCCTCCAAGAGTGTCACAGCCCTGCCCACACCTTGGTTTTAGCTGCTTGAGAATGATTTGATGTTCTGACCTCCAGAACTGTAAGATAATAGATCTATGTTTAGGCTCCCAACTCTGTGGAAACTTTAAAGCAGCAATATGAAACTATACAGTACTGGATTCATGAAGGTTTTTCAGATAAAGGGAATTGTGAATTCAAAAAAATGAACATAATTTTGGGGTCAATGAAATTTGAAACAACCACAGCAAATATTTAGGTTACATGTAGTGTACATACATTGCTACGTAATTATTAATAAATTAAGTCTACCATCTTTAAACTTACAGCATTTAAATGAAAAATTAAAAATCATTGAATCAGGAAAGTTTTCTGGCAATCCTAGGGTTTGTTCTCTTGCTAATATTTTTTACCTAAAATATGTGCAAAAAATCATAAATGCCTTATTTTTCAGAAAACCCTGCCTGGAAAAGAATAACAAGGTCAAAGACGGTGAGGCTGAAGTTCATGATTAAAATAAAGACTGTGAAAGCATAAGAGGCAGAGATGTTTGAGAAGGGGCCATGAGATGAAAAAGACTTCTGAAACCCATAAACTAACAGGAGGGGGCTAATGGGTATTCAGGGCCCACCACTATGTTTAAGTTCAAAAAGGCGAGTTTCATTTAAGTCTCTGCAAACATGGTCAACTAACTGGAAGTTTTTTTTATATTGGTTTGAAGGACTGTTGACTTACAACTTTGAGATTAACAACATTTGTTATAAAAATAGATTTGTTAAAATGTTTGCTGTAGAAAAGAGAAACTGTGTTTACTAAAAGTATGGGAGTGATGCTTCCTGGGAGATGGCTTGTACCTGGCAACTCAGTGGCCTTACTGGTCTAGTTCTAATTAATGTAAGTTATATAGAACTTGTAAGGAGTCTCTTAACATTAGAAACATAGCTAAAGTATGCCCCCTTGTCAAATCTCTGTTACAGAGGAAATTAAAGTGACTCTAGCAATGCATGATTTCAATTAGTTTAGATAATTCTTAAATGTCATATTCTTAAGATTTCCTGTGATGAGAAGACTCCTCATGTAAAGCCTTCCTGAGGGACAAGAGGCTAGCTCTGCTCTCTTTTGCCAGATCATAGGCATAGCACTGGTCAAGTATTCTTCAGCACATCTCTATACATTTATTTTCTATTTTTTGAGACAATTAGGATTCAATTTCCAATATTACTTTCCTTCCTTACCTGTTTTTCTTTCTTGAATAATTCTCCAAAATTCCCCCAGATTCAGAGACCCAAACGGAAAAGCACACAACTAAGATTTTTGCTCATGCCCCCGCACGCATGCATACACACACACTTAAACACTGTGCACATAGGTACAAGTGTTGAAAATCATCAGCATTCAAGCAAACAGAGGAAATGCCATTATTCAAGATAATCCCCAGGAAACAGCATACCTCTTTATTACTCCCCCCAGTAGCAGCTTCTATCATAAGAGTTTTACTTTAATCTGACCCTTAGTCTTTGGGCCACTGTGAGTCTTAAGATTGTTATTTGGCTTTTCCTTGACCAGTTCTTTCCATTAGACTGGTCAGCCTATGTTCCTGGCCTGATTTTTATTACTCTGCTCTCGTCCTTGTTGACCTCATTGTAACTGGCTTCTGTTCATTTCTCCAACCTGTCAAGAGCATTTGGAGTCCCAGTCCTATCCTCCCTGGTGTTGCTACCCCATCTGACTTTACGACATCCTCATGCAAGGTGAGCATGTACTCAATTCCATCATCTCAGTCACTGATGAAGATGTTTAATAGCCCCGGGCACAGGGCTGACCCTGGCGATACACCACCTGCGTCTGCCAAGTTAACAGCATGCCATTATTAATTATACCCTAGGAGAAGTGCGGGGGATGACAGAGGATAACACAACTCTAACATTCCCAAACATCAAAACAAGCATCTCATGGGCTCCTGTGGAAACTCATTTACATAAGTGGTTCTCGATCTTGATCTTATAGAGGTCACAGAGCCTTTAAGAATTAGATAAAAGTCATGGATTATCTTTCCTGATAGATGTGCGCAAACACACCACAACATTTTGCATACAATTTCAGAGGATTTGGAGACTTCCCTTGAAGTACATCGCTGTAGCATTTTGAGTCTAGAACCTTTATATACTACAGCATATATATAATCATTGAAATGAATGTTACTTTTCAAAGTAACATTTCATTAATTAACAGGAGGGGGCTAATGGGCATTCAGGGCCAACCACTATGTTTAAGTTAAACTAGATTTACCTAATGTCTTATCAAAAAGGCAAGTTTCATTTAAGTCTCCCTGGTAACATGGTTAACTAACTTGAAGTTTCTTATATTGGTTTGAAGTACTGTTGACTTGCAACTTTGAGTTTAATAACATTTGTTATAAAAATAGATTTGTTAAAATGTTTGCTGCAGAAAACAGAAACTGTGTTGACTAAAAGTATGGGAGTAGATGTCAGAAGAAACTACAATTTGAAGGCTGTTTTTTAGCATAAATTATATCACATATATACCTTACAATTTTCTTGAATGATCTATGCTGTCAGACAAAAGAGAATCATTCATGCATTTAAATAAAAATGATTTTTTAGGTTAAAATAAGGTAAAATTATTTTTTAAATTGTGGGGAAATACGCATATCATAAAATTTACTATCTTAACCATTTCTACATGTTCAGTTCCCATAGTGCTAAATATAAACACGCTGTTGTGAGACAAATCTCCAAAATTTTTTCATCTTGCAAAATTGAAACTCTGTATCCTTTAAGCAATAACTCTCCATTTTTCTCTCCCTCTAGTCCTTAGCAACCACCCTTGTACTTTCTTGTCTCTGTGAATCTGACTACTCAAGGTACCCATATATGTGGAATCATGAAGCATTTACCTTTTTGTGGCTTATTTCAATTAGCATCATGTCCTCAAGGTTCATTCATGTTGTAGCATGTGTCAGAACTTAATTCCTTTTTTAAGGTTGAATAATATTCCATTGTATGTATGTACTGTTACAAATTGTGTTTATGTATTCATCCATCTATGGTTACTTGGGCTGATCCTACCTTTTGGCCATTATAAACAACGTTATGAACATGGGTATGCAAAATAAATTGTTTTAACAAAGAAATCATACTGTTTATATAAAGACTACTTCATGTGATATTTTCAGATTTAAATTTTTTAAATATTTTTATCATTTTTATTGTTAGGCACAACTGACATACAGAAAAGTATACAAAACAACTCAATGAATTATCACAAAGCAAAGAGTCACATAAGCACCACCCAAGTTAAGACTCAGAAAAAGGTCCTGTATGAAGAAGCCGGCTTTGTAAAGTATGTTTACTACATGCCAAATTATTCACATACAAAAACTATCTGGTCTTCGCAAGAATGCTGCCAGGCAGGTATTATTTTTCCATGTTTCTGCTTGTATAAAGGGAAGCTTAGAGACTATCTTACAATGTCACATAGCTAGTAAGTGGCAGAGTGGGATTCTGAAGATCAGCCTCTTTTCGCCACACCTCCACATTGGCTGGATTAGATGGGGGCAGTGGGTTCACTAAAACACACCAACTGTATTTAAAATTATCCAGAAGTATAAATCTGACTGACGTTTAGTTAATGATCATCTATCCTTTTGATATTCTTCACTGCAACTTCTGCCCACTGTCCTAATTTTGCCCTCTAGAGTAATTTAAACAGATACATTAGCATTTCCACAGAGGTGTCTCTAAGTGACTGAAGAAGGTGTCAGGTCCACATGAAGACTCATTCCCAGGAATTCCTCCTAAGTTCCCTCATTGAAACAGCATCTCCCAATTCCCTACTTTCCTGACTGTGCTCTTGTGGCCACTAGTTATGTCCAGAACAAACACTGAATTTTAGATTTTCACTACCAACCCAAAGTGCAATTCATTTATTCATTTGTTCATTCAACAAATACAGTGCATGACAAAAAAATGTATACACATTTTAAAAGATGTTATCTACGTATTACTTTTTAAAGTTGAATTCAATGACGGTAGCAATGTGTAGTAAGACATTCGCTCAGCCGTGCTTTAGCCATTTTCTTTAACTGGCTTGCCTGTCACATGGTGACACTAGCATTCATTTGACTAACAACATCTTTTGAGTGAATGTCATACTTGAAGTGTGTATACATTTTTTGGCACCCCCTGTATTTATTTAGAGTTTCCACTATTCCATATATACCTCCTCTGACAATTCTTTGATTAATTCAGGGAAGGTTAAGGGTACATTTTTATACTCTTGCCACACGGTTGTCTTGTACTGAACTTGGGATCAGGTAAAACCCTGGATGCTTTCCACATGAACTACTGTCAACACAAATCTTCATCACCTATATTGATGAACTTGGCTTTTTTGAAACTAGATCTCTTGCTGTCTTCACAGTAGGTCTCCAGGGTTTACTGCTGCAATCTTTCAAAACTGGTGTCTTGGTAGTTTGTCAACAGAATCCAATGATATTTTTTAAATTTTTGTTATAGACTTTAAAGTTTAAAATGTTATATCTGTTTACAAAGTGTCCTTTCCTCCCTTATATGCTATTTCTTTTTTAAAAAAATAAATAAATAAGTAAAATCTTTATAATTGCTCTCTTTTGTTATGGTTTGTGACTTATAGGCATTAACTGAAATGAATTATTTCCTATGTGCTAGAATTGGTAATTGATATGACTACATTACAGCTTTTCAATATGAAAAACTAGTTCTTGAAGTGGATTAATTTAGCTGGGAAACACCTAAACAGTCAATGGGAATATGGTATTTCATTAATTCAGTGAATACAGCTAATGACTCAGAAAAGTTTAAAGCAGTAAAGTTATTATGATTATAATACAGCCTGTAGGAAAGTACCAGTAACCTATGACCAATAGCCTGAAGAGCAGGGTTGCCAGTTGGCAAGTAAAAATCCAAAGCACTCACTGCAATTTGAATTTCAGATTTGTTGTTCATCTGCAAGTCAAATTTCACTGGGTGTCCTGTGTTTTATCTGGCAACTTTATTCTGCAGCCTTGGACACAGCAATGATTAATTAACAGGGATGTTAATACCAGGTTTACTTCTCCTCCTCCAGACTTCACTACCTGCAGAAAAGGGGAGCCAATGTAATTTGCTATTTGACTTCTGCAAAACTGGGAGGAAGCAGTCTTTTTTGGAAATTGCTTAAAAATAGAAGGGGCATGATAAGACCTCAGAGATGCCAACTCTATCCATTTCTTAAAATTATACAGACAGAAAAAGGTCATTTAGTCCATTTCCATATATTTAGAAATACATAGAATACTTGGGAATTTCCCAAAGTCATGACAGTGTCTTGTTTTTAAATATTTTTTAAGAATTTGATTTCACATCTATTCAACATATTTCATTCCAGATGCTGGAAGCTCTACAGAGCTAGGAAGAATGTGGCAGTGAACGTGGCCATCACAAGGCTAGTGGAGAGGAAGTGGGGACATGAGACAGCAGAGAAAGGGCTAGTGGTAGCAGAGATGGGACTGGAAAGGAATGGGTCAGGTAGTGAGGTGTCCTGGTGGTAGAAGGATTTCGAGGCTGTGATGATTAGCAAGGGGGATGGGAGCTGGGAAAATCAAAAGGAGCAGTGGCTAGGAAAAATGTGCGGGAAACTAGGCATACAAAATGTGAAGTAAATGAAAGGTGGTGAAGCAAAACCCTGTGAGAATTTTGGTAGATTGCTAGTTCTACCAGTTTAATTCCACAGCTGGATGGGATAAGTCCTGGTCGTAATACCTCACGCCACTGATCACCACAGCTGATTGAGCAACGACCACACTTATGCAGCTGGCCATGCCCCTTCTTCTCACTGCTCCACCTGAATACCTCTCTAAACTGGACATTCTGGTCCCATGACATCTTCCCAGATTTAAGGCCAGTTTATGCATAGGTGATATTAATAGTCAATATTACAGAAGTCTATAATTTATGACTTTCTGACTGTCTACAAAGTAAGTTTACAATGTGCAAGCACAGTTCTTCCCTTCATACATACTCCCTGTCCACAGTTAAAATTTTTAACCAGAAGTTATCCAGTACATGTTCATAATTTCATACTTATTGGCTCCAGAGATTATTCCTTTTATTTTATGCTTGAAAAGATAATTCCTCCTAAACATGTTTGTACCATTAAGCACTGGTTCTGACTGGCGCATTAAAAAGGTGCAACAAGGAGTGTAAAACATATAGATATGATCTCATCCCTTTCCTTAGATGGACTCTCAGTGTAGTTGATAAGAGATATTCATATGAAAAGCTAGCATGCATTGTCAAAGTTTTTGATAAATTACACATTAGTATACAAACAGTAAATCTTACAGAAATTCAAGTGGACAATATCACTTTTTTTGTTTTTGTTTTTGTTTTTGAGTCAGAGTCTCACTCTGTCGCCCAGGCTGGAGTGCAATGGCACGCTCACAGTCACCCTAGCATTAACCTGCTGGGCTTTGGCAATTCTTCTACCTTAGCCTTCCAAGTAGCTGGAACTACAGGTATGCGCTACCACACCCAGCTAATTTTTTGATGTATTGTAGAGACGAGGTCTCACCAAGTTGCCCAGGCTAGTCACGAACCTCTGGGTTCAGGCAATCCTCTCTCCTCGGCCTCCCAAAGTCTGGAATTACAGGCTTGAGCCACCGCACCCAGCTGATGAAATCACTTTCAATGGGGGTAGTCAAATTTTTATCATAGAAAAACAAGGGGAAATTTAACCTGGACTTAATCAGTTAAAATTCAACTGAAGCTGATTATTCAAGAATCTATTACATGGGGAGACTAGGCTTATTCACATATAGTCTCTAAATTTTTTATATCACTTCAGACAAACATTAAAGCATATTACTATACCAATACAGCCTAAACAATGTATTTTTAGATCTTCCATAATTATTACATAGGTAATTAGGTGCCCTAGTAAAAATCAAGTTTGTACTGTGTTTGTTTTTCTTCTTCTTTAAGAACTGAGGTGAGCCGGGTTCGGTGGCTCAGCCTGCAATCCCGCGCCTTTGGGAGGCTGAGGTGAGTGGATTGCCTGAGCCCG
>NW_007247208.1:124779-161199 GCF_000164805.1 Carlito syrichta
GACAGAGTGAGACTACAACTCAAAAAAAAAAAAAAGAACTGAGGTGTCAGGAACTCCTGGACTTACTGTATTATAAAGCACCTTGGGGAGTCTCTCTAAAGAGAGCAGTCACTGACTGAAGGCTAGTGTCCTGTTGTCTGCCTTGAAGTATGGTGGCTCCAGAGGGAAGGGTATGAAAAAGAAGGCAGGTGATGGTTCTTGGTCAGGAGGAATAAGACATCCCATCTACCTGATCTCCTGTTGCAGGTAGGTGTATGTACTAGGAAGGAATGGACAGACACATGATATAAGAACAGAGAGGGCTGGCTAAGTTCAGTATCTTAATATGGATAGAGGTATTGGTCCTGAAGATTTTTCTTTTTTTTCCCAAGTCGGAGTTTCACTCTGTCGCTGAGGTTGGAGTGCAGTGATACACACATGGCCACCACAGCCTCGATCTGCTGGGCTTAGGTGAACCTTTAGCCTCAGGCTTCCAAGTAACTAGAACCACATGCATGTGCCACCATACCTGGCTAATTTTTTTTTATTTTTTGTAGAGATGAGGTCTTGCCAAGCTGCCCAGGTTGGTCTCGAACCCTTGGGCTTAGCCAATTCTCTTGATTCCACCTCCCAAATAGCTGAGATTACAGGCATGAGTTATCACGCCTGGCTTGGTCCTGAGGAATTTTTATTGTGGTAAAATAGATAGGACATAACATTTACCATTTTAACCATTCTTAGCCATCCATCTCCTAAAATTTTTCACCTTCCCAAACTAAAACTCTGTTAAACACTAACTTCCACATATCTCTCTCTCTCAAGACACTGTAACTGCAAAAACTAATCAAAGAAACTCAGATGGGTGACTTTTCAATGATGCTTATCATTGTGTTATATTTAATACAGAAATACTGAAAAAGAAACTTTAAAATCCAAATATAAAGGAAATAGTTAAATGTATTACAAAGTACAATACAACAGTATGTTATAAAAGTGGGAAGTCTGACAAAGGCCTAACATCAAGGACCTACAAGGAACTTAAACGTTCTAAAAAGAAAAAAACACACAGCCCCATTACAAAGTGGGCAAAAGATATGAATAGATACTTCTCAAAAGAAGACCTACATGAAGCCAACAGAAACATGAAAAAATGTTCAGCCCCACTAGTCATCAAGGAGATGCAAATTAAAACTACACTGAGATACCACCTAACTCCAGTCAGAATGGCCATCAATTACAAAAAATAACAGATGCTGGAGAGGATGTAGCAAAAAGGGAACACTTCTACACTGTTGGTTGGAGTGTAAACTAGTACAGCCTCTGTGGAAATCAGTGTGGCAATTCCTAAAAGCTCTAAAAATTGACCTTCTAGCCGGGCTCGGTGGCTCAGCCTGTAATCCCGCGCCTTTGGGAGGCTGAGGTGAGTGGATTGCCTGAGCCTGTGGGTTCGAGACCTGCCTGGGCAGCGAGACCTCATCTCTACAATAAATCAAAAAATCAGCTGGGTGTGGTAGCGCATGCCTGTAATTCTGACTACTTGGAAGGCTGAGGCGGAAGGATCGCCGGAGCCCAGCAGGTCGAGGCTGGGGTGGCCGGGAGTGGCCACTGCACTCCAGTCTGGGTGACAGAGTGAGACTCCAACTCAAAAATAAAAAATAAAATAAAATAAAAATTGACCTTCCATTTGACCCTGCAATCCCCTACTGGGAATATACCCAGAAGAACTCAAATCACTCTATAAAAAAGATACCTGCACACGTATGTTTATTGCAGCATTGTTCACAATAGCAAGATCACGGAACCAACCATGTTGCCCAACAAAAGAGGACTGGATAAAAAAAATGTGGTACATATACATGATGGAATATTACACAACCATAAAGAAGAACAAAATCATGAATTTTGCAGCAACCTGGAGGGAATTAGAGTTTATAGTATTAAGTGATCTTTCACAGAAACAAAGATCTGAGTATCACATGTTCTCACCCATAAGTGGACCTTGAACAACTACTGTAATACTATAAGAAAAGGATTGACAGTGGCAGGAAACTACGTGGGGGAGGGGACAGGGAGTTGGGATTAACGGTAGTCAATATCTGCCCGGGGAAGAGGGGGCACACCTCATCAACAAGGGTAACTTCACAATGAATATTTGTATACCTAACCCTTAACTGTACCTCACAGTTTTAAAATAATTTTTTTTTTAAAGTTTACATTGATTTTCTTCAAGAGGATTTTACAAATAAATTTTGTTTGATTCTTTGTACATTCTTCATTGTAGATAATATTTGTTAATTGAATCACTGAATTTTAATTTTTAAACATAAGTGTGCACTTATATAATAAGAAAAAATACACTTATTTTAAAAGAAAATAAAAAGTAGGCCCTTAGAAAATTAGTTCTAAACTCTGGCTATACATAGAATCATGTAGGGGGCTTTAAAAAATAATATAAATGCTTGGTACTTCCCTTGATCAAAGAGTGGTTGGAGCCTACACATCTGTAATATTAATACAGAATGAGGGTTGAAACACATTGTCCTGGAAAATAACAATGAGGCTATCTTAAAAGTGCATTATTTAGCCTCAGTTGATCAAAGAGGAACCACTCAGCTGAGCCTATATTCTCAACTCACAGAATCACAAGAAAACTTTTTTTTTTGTTTTTTTTTTTTGAGTTAGGGTCTTACTGTGTTGCCAAGGCTGGAGTGCAATGGCGCATTATGGCCCATCACAGCCTTGACCTCCTGGGCTCAGGCAATCCTCCTGCCTCAATCTCCTGGGTAGCCGGGACTACAAGTACATGCCACCATACTTGGCTAATAAAATAGTTGTTTTAATACTCAAACTTTTGACATGGCTACTTATACAACAGTAAATGGCCAATAACTTAATATACTCTCCAATACAAGCCTACTATATGCTAGGCACAAGGCAAATACTTAACATTCATTATATTGTTAAATTGTCATAACAAACCAGTAAGGAAAATATATTATCCCAAATGAAAATGGGCTTAGGATCGTTCAATTATTTGCTCTTTTAGAGGCTAATTCCAATCACTGGTACACTAACATTTGCCTAATATATAGTATTAGGGAAAAGTAAGGAAGACAAATTACATAATACTGTGTTGTAAATGCACAATACTTGGTCCTCATCGTCATGATTCTTTTCTAACTCATCTGAACACTCAGCACATAGTCATGCCAAGTAGGTTGCTTCCAATTTCTTATGATTTTCATTTTGATAACTAAAGAAGAGATTTCATCTAGTCATAAAATACTTTATAACTCCCATAGTTTCATTTTATTTATTTTAGCCTTATTTGTTTTATGATTTCTTCATCAAATAAATATAATTAGCATAAATTAATAAGAGAGACTATCCTGTAAACACTGGCCATTACAAAAAGTAGGACCTAAAATGCTGGAATTCAAAAGGTAAGGATGGCTTTGTTAGTCTAAAAACTATACGACTCTGTAGCTGAATGACTTTTTTGTGGGTCACTTAGGCTGTGAATAAAACAAGTTAATCTGTATAAAGGTCCTACTATCACAATGCCTGATATAACAGTAGATATTCAATAAATACCGTTCACTATATATTTAATGGTTCTGTTACAACAAATATCCATTGGCCAAATCACTAAACATTTTAGTTCAAATGTACTAAATTTCTTTCCTTTTTTTTTTTGAGTTAGAGTCTCACTGTGTCACCCAGGCTGGAGGGGAGTGGCATATGATCACAGCCACTGCAGTCTTGATCTGCTGGGCTCAGGCAGTCCTTCCACCTCAGCCTTCCAAGTAGCTGGAACTACAAGCACACAGCTAATTTTTTTTTTTTTTTTTTATTGTAGAGATGAGGTCTTGCCAAGTTGTCTAGGCTGGTCTCGAACCTGTGGGCTCAGGCAACCCTCTCACCTCGGTCTCCCAAAGTGCTGGGATTATAGGCATGAGGCACCGCACCTGGCCTTTACTAAATTTCTTAAAACAAGTTAAAGCATAAAAAAACATGTTCCAATGCTCAAAAAAGGCTTTCTCCTAAGGGAAAAAAAAAGTATACTTTTATATTTACTAGTTGCATGGATGAATAGTTAGAATCTTTATCTCATTTATCTGAAAAATAATGACCATTTAGAAAGATTTATACCATGCTAGTTGACAAGGAGTCTGGTCTGTAGTGGGCATCCTTAAAAAATAATGTACAGGAAAGTAAAAGGCTTCATTTATGAAAATTCACAACAACTCTTTCTCATGTTATAAGATATCTATAGAAGAAGGAATTTGGGGTTTTAAAATAAGAAATATAAATTATTCTCAAAGAAAGCAATAAAAAAGCAAATGAAGATTACATTTTCTCTAGATTAACTATGATAATGAAAATAAAAATGGCATAGTGGCAGTACTAGAGAAATTAAGTGTACATCTATCTCATGACCCGGCAACTTATTGCTAACTTGTATCACAGAAATTGATCAATGACATAAAATAAAAAACCACATATATGGATAACAGAGTTCAGACAAAGGTACAAAGGCAATTCAGGGGAGAAAAAAATTGTCTCCTCAACAAATAGTGCTGGAACAATTGGAAACACAAACATTTATAAGCAACCACATAAACACACACTAATGGAGCATTAATGTTTACAAAGCACTGTATTCAAAAATTATTTACAAATTAATCTTAGACTTTACTACATAAAACAATAAAGTTCCTATAAGAAAAAATTGAAAAAAGTTTCTTGGGGTAGGTAAATATTTTTGAGCTATGACAACAAAAATATTAAAGAACACACTTATTAAATGTATATAATAAAAAATAAAAAAATTATTTTTTGAAAGATGCCATTAAGAGAATGAAAAGATAAAACAGATCAGGAAAAATATTTGAAAGCATAAACCAATAAAGAACTTATACCTAGAATATATTTTGAAAACACTCCTAAAACTCAATAATAAAAATACAAACACCAAAAAAGGGCATAGAAGATTTCAAAAGATATTTTATAAGAAGATCTATGAATGAAATAGGTACTTGGAAAGATGTGCAACATTATAAGCCATTAGAAAAGCACAAATTAAAACCACGAGACACTACTACACCTACTCCTATTAGGATTGTTAAAAGACTGACCATATCAAGAATGGACCAGAATATCATGCTGTTACTTGGGAATGTAAAATGATATAACCACTTTGGAAAACAGTTTACCATTTGCTTAAAAGGCTGAACATACGGGTTAGCCATTCCATTCCTAGGTATTACTTGAGAAATTAAAGCATATCCTGAAATAGTAAAAAACTGAAAAATTTCTAAGTAAACTTTGGGTAAAAGAAGAAATAAAAAATAAAATTAAATAATATTCTAAAATGAGTGAATATGAAGACAAAACATACCAAAATGTGTGGAAGCAGCTAAGGCAGCATTAAAAAAAATATGGGACTAAACACCTATATAAAAAAGAAGTATCAAATTAATGACCTCAGGTTTCATCGTAACATACTAAAAAATGAAGAGCAAATGAAAAGTAAAGAAAGCAGAAAAAAAGGAAATGATAAAGATCAGGGCTGAGAAAACAGAAAAACAATAGAGAAGAGACAATTAAACAAGAAATGTGTTCGTTGAGAAGATCAATGAAATTTATATTGTCATTTCAGACTGATCAGTAAATAAGGAGAAAACACATGACCAAAATGAGGAACAAGAGAAATGACACAACTACGGATGCCAGAAGTGTAAAGAATATTATTATTAATTTTATACTCATGTTTTAAAATTATTTGGGCCAGGCGTGGTGGCTCAAGCCTGTAATCCCAGCACTTTGGGAGGTCGATACGAAAGGATTGCCTGAGACCAGGGGTTCAAGACCAGCCTGGGCAGCCTGGTGAGGCCTTGTCTCTACAATAAATAAATAAGTAAATAAATAATCCAGGCGTGGTAGCTCGTGCCTGCAGTTCCAGCTACTTGGAAGGCTGAGGTGGAAGGATCACCTGTGCCCAGCAGGTTGATGCTGTGGTGGCCATAAGCATGCTACTGAACTCCAGCCTGGGCAATAGAGGGAAACTCCAACTCAAAAATTTTTAAAAATTGTTTAAAAGCCCTCCCCCCTAAAAAAAAAAAAAAATTAAATATCAAGCAAGAAAAAATATAAAAATATGAATAGTCTTATATCTATTAAGGATACTGATTTTGACGATCTTCCAGCCTCAGTCTTCCAAGTATCTTGGACTTTGGACAATAAAAAAAAAAAGATACAGATTTTGTAATAATAATAAAAAAAAAAAAACCCTCACACTAAGAAAACTCCAAGCCCAGATATCGTCACTAGTGAATTCAATAAAACATTTCAGGAACAATACCAATTCTACACAAATGGTTAAGAAAACTGAAAAGAAGACAATACTTCCCAATTCTTTTTTTTCCAGCTGGTATTACTCTGATACAAAAACAAGACAACGACATTATAAGGAAATAAAACTGAAGATGAATATTCCTTAAGAATATAGATGCAAAATTCTTAACACAATTCAAATAGAATTTTATAATACGTTAAAGAATAATACATGACAGCTGACTCAAGTTTAAACCTAGGAATGTAAGTTTCATTTAAACTTTGAGAGTTGAAGTAACTTACCATTTTAAGAAAATGAAAAAAAGAAACACAATAATCTCACAGATTTAAAATAAAAGTATTTGACAAATTCCAATATCTGTTCCTCATAAAATCCACAGTAAATTAGGAATAATAGATAATATCTCAATCTGTTGTGAAAAACTACATTTAACATCATACTTAACCATGAAAGACTGAATACTTTCCCCCTAAGATCAAGGCCTTCATGTTTAGTTGCACCACTTCTATTTAACATTATACTGGAGGCTATATGGTAAATGCAATAAGGCAGGAAAAACAAAAGGCACCTAGTTTAGAAAAAAATGAAAACTTTTAAAATTATTTAATGTTCTTATTTCCAGATGATATCATTTCTTCCACAGAGATTACTAAAGAATCTACAAAAATGCCATTTGAACTAATAAGTGAAGTTAGCAAGAATTTGAATATATAAAATATCTAAAATTGGAATAAAAATACCAATAATAGATCAAATATATAAAATGTGAAAAAAATAAATTTGACAAACATTTTGTGAGAACTGTATACTGAAAAATAGAAAACATTGCTGAGTAAAATAACAGAAAAAAAGACCTAGGTAAATTGAACAATATACCATACTCTAGAGTTGGAAGACATAAATTTTTAAAAATATCAGCACTCTCCCAAAGTATTGTATAGAGTCCCTATAAAAATCTCAAATGGATTTTGATAGAAATTGGCAGGCTAACTCTAAGATTCGTATGAAAATGTAGGGGACTTAGATGAGCCAAAAATGTCTTGCAAATTTAAGACAGAAAACTAGAACTACCTGACTTCAAGTCTTATTATAAAGCCACAGTAATTGATGCAGAACTGACATCAAAATAAACAAAAACATCCATGGGATAAAATAAGGGTAAAGCCACACACATATGGACAGTTCATTCTTTGACCAAGGATCGAAGGCAATTCAATTGATAAATAATAGTATTTTTAATAAATGGTTCTGGAACAAGTGGATATTTATTATAAAAAATATAAACTTTGATTTATATATTGTATATCTTGTACCACAAAAAAGAAACAATCAAAATTGATCTTACACCTAAATGTAAAATATAAAATTTTTTAAAAAGCACTTATAGAAGATAACATAGGAGAAAATCTTTATGAACTTGGCTTAAGCTAACGTTTCTTAGGTATAGTACCAAAAGCAAAATCTACAAAAAAACAGATTGATCCGTTTGACTTCATCAGAATGAAAAACCTCTGTTCTTTCAAAGACAGTTAAAAGAGTTGAAAACAAAGTCAAATATTGAGAGACTATGCTGCAAGTGATATATTTGATAATATGATATTAATATATTCTTATATTCAGGATATATATAGGAACTCTAAAAACTTAGCTAAAAAAACCCAAGCAATCCAATTAAAAATATTGAGCGAAAGATGTGAGCAAACATTTCACCAAAGAAGATACTTGGGTAACCAAATAAGTCCATGAAAAGATGACCAACATCATTAGTCATTATGGAAATGCAAATTCAAGCCACAAGGAGATACTATCGTATTACAAACCTATTAGAATGGCTACAATTAAAGAGACTCATCATGCTAAATATTTGCAAAGATGAATAACTGGAACTCTTATATATTGCTTTTGAAGACATAAAATGGTGACCACTTTGGAAACATGTTTAGTAAGTTCTTAAATTTGAACATATATGGATCACATGATTCAACTACTCTACTCCTAAACAATGAAAGCATATCTATTCAAAATGGTGTACACAAATATTCTGAGTAGCTTTATTTATAGCAGTGCAATAGCCAAAGACTGAATAAAAACAAATACTGATTAAGAGATGAATGGGTAAACTTTGTGGTAAATTCATAGTAGAAAGCTGGCACTTATAAAAAGGAGTAATATACCAATAACATGAATGGATTTCAAAATAACAGACTATGGAGTGTATGCTGTATAGTTCCATTTAAGTAAAATATGGAAAAGGCAAACTAATCTAGAATAATGAAAAGCAGAGCATCAGTTGCTTGAGGATGGGGAGGAGAGCAGGGACTGGAGGAAGGAAGAGTTCCAAAGGGGCACAAGGGAACATTGGGGGGCAATGTACACACCCACCATCACTCCCCTGGTGATGGCTCCTAGGTGAACACAGATGCTGAAACTTACAAACATTTAAATGCCATGTTTATGCAATTTATTGTGTGTTGATTATATCCCAACAAATCCACAAAAAAAGCAACCCAAACTAAACAATTTTCTTTTTTATACGAGTAAGACAAATGTAGTAAAGTAAAGGCTGATAAGGAGACCCTTGAAAATCTTAAACAATATCAGCAATGCTTTGCTAAAGCATTGGCCTGGGGAGTCCACAGGTATTCAGTTCATTATTGTGCTTTTCAACTTACATATACAATATAAACTTTTGTGTTTATAAAATAATATATTAAAAATTAAAGCTGGGCATGGTGGCTCACACGTATAATCCCAGCACTTTGGGAGACCAAATTGGGAGGATGGCTTGAGTCCAGGAGCTTGAGACCAGCCTGGCAACATAGCAAGACCTTGCCTCCACAAAAAATAAAATGAAATAAATAAAATAAAATAACCAGTGTGGTAGCACACACGAGTAGTCCCAGCTACTTGGGAGGCTGAGGCTGAAAACTGCCTGAGCCCAGAAAGTCAAGGCTGCAGTGAGCTGTGATCATGCTACCGCATTCCAGTCTGGGTAATAGAGTGAAACTCACACACACATATATACACACACACACACACAATACAAATTACTGATCTTTGTATATAGCTAAAATGTTCTTTCATGTACAATGACATATATGTTTGTATAAAATATTGTGTTTGTATATATGTATACATATTGGCATGTAGATGTGAGATGAAGGGAAAAAAATAATAAAACAAGAAAAATACCTCACATGAACCAATGACAATATTGTGTCCTGAACTAGTAAGTATGATTAATTCAATTCTTTGCATCTTATGTAAAACAAAACAAAATCACTACTGGTTTTTAAATCCACCAGGTGATTTCCCAGGAGTTTCATTTTTAAAACAAAGTTAACATGCATATCTAAGCAAAACTGGGATATCTTAATTTTAAAGATATATATCCACAAATACATAAGCATTGACATTATTTTAAAATTAAGTGGCTGATTTCAGTAGAAAATATTTTCAACAACTCTATTAGTGACAGCTGAATGATGGGCTGGCTAGAGCCCTCCCGCCACAGCTCCTGAAGAAGTTTAGGCTTTCAATTTAAGCTTCTTGACTGTAAAGAGAGCCAAACAAACAGCTTTTCTTTTCTAACACTCTATTTGGCTGGTTAACACAAGTTATCGATTCTGGGATTTAGGGTTGCCAAATACTTTCTTAAGAGCTCTATGCTATTGACTTTCTCCATTTCCCCTGCGTCTCTTTTCTTAGTCTTGGGTAAAATTAAAAGCTCTTTGTACCATTTTTCAACTCACCTCAAAGGAAACTGCCTCTATTTACTATAAAAACGTCAATGGCTCTCCAGTGACCTAATCTCAAGGGATCAGGAACACTGCTCCCGATATCTCTTTGCTATGTTCCCAGGGTCAAGCAAGAACTACAAAGGCACTCTCACAATGAGACTGTGAGGCCCAGTTTGTAACCCATCCAAGATTGTGGGCTGCTCCTTGGACGCCCACAGATGGAGCCCGCAGCACAGCACTGCAGCGTCCCTGAAAGGTCAGCCCAGCAAGACGGCCAGGCTAAAACACTATCGAGGTTTCTGACATTCATTCTGGACAACTATACATGTTAGTAGCTATTTCAAAAGTATATAAGACTATTTAGGGAAAATTAATCTAGATATCACTGCGAATTTATTTTTTTAATTGCTATTTTAAAAGTTATTCTATGTCCTTCAGTCCTTCAGAATCAACCTTATGACATTTTAAAAGTTTGCTTTAGGTAAAGAGTCACACTTGAAAAGAATAAGCCAAACTTAAGCTGCATTGCATACATTTAAAATGTGTTGAAAACCTTGTTCTCAGAGACTTTAAGCCTACCGAGAGCTTTACAAACATCCATAATTAGTGATGTCTACTGATGACTGTACAAGTAATAGCCAACCAGAGCTCAAGGAAATGTAAACTATCATATCAGAGGCCACTCATAGTAAGAGGCCCATATTCCTTTGCTACAGGATGAATAATTTGAACAATCCAAATCAGAGTATCCCATTCTAATCCTCTGAATCAAGGCTGAATAGGGAGGGGACAGGGAAGCAAGAGGAAGCTTGCCTCATTTGGATGGTAATCGTATTGAAGTTATGCCAAACTAAGGCAAAAATACATAGCTATATTAGAAGACAACTGAAATACATGATTCATAATGTAGAAAGAATTTTTGAAGAAACAATATTTAAATGTTCCCAGGGATTATGAGTCAGACAAAATTAAGCTGTACAGCATTTTAATATAATGTTTTATATGATACATTTACCTAAAGGCTTATCCTAAAGCAATATGTTTGTGCTTTTATCATTTGCCTGAGGATGAGAAAATATCAATGAATTGAAGAGTTTTAAACCTCTTTAATATTTGCATAATATTAAATGTGCTATAATCACATATAAAACCACCTCCTAGAGAGCTTTTGAGAATTGCTGTTGCCTGAGGTCTCTGGTACTAATACTTCAAGAGATTAGAAACATCTTACTTAAAAAGAGTTTTCTTTTGTGCCCATAAAAATGAAACAAGCTTTGTTAAACACTGAGGCAGAAGAGATGTTCTAAATTGGTGATATTCCCCCTAACTGCCCAAGGTTGGTATCATAGATTAAAAACCAATCTCAAACTGAAAGACCTAAATGGTCACATATTTGTCAGAACACTAATTTACTGAACTTAGGGAAAAAATCACATTAGCATAGATTTAAATAGTTTTCTATGCAATGCTCAGTGATTGGATATGCTGACTTGTTCTGGTTTCCTGAAGACAGCCACTGATGGTGAATATCATCCTGAGTAAAAAGGGAAACAGTAATTTAAAAAACACATGACTATACAATTCTTAGATTTTTAAAAAATAATTTTAAAGTTTTCCTCTACCCCTACTCCATTATCACAGTGTTTTTCTTTGCATTCCTTTTAAATTTAATATTGTTTCTCTGCTATTAATAATATTTCCATAGTTAAGGCATTCTATTATTTTATGACCTAAGAAAGCACAGGACTTCAGTAATAGTCAATCTAATATGAAACACTACCCTTCCGTTCTCATCTTTCTATGTTTTCTTTCCTTCTTCATTTTTCCTCTGAACATGAAAAATTAGGGCCATTTATATGCTAAATACTGATCAGCAGAAAAAAATATATGACATATGAGTTATATTCTGATTACAGTAATTTTCCATTCACTTAGTATTACTTATCAATAAATCACTTAATCCTGCAGCATAAGTTCTTTTTATTTTATGATGAAGAGTTTATTTTTATTTTTTTGAAACAAGGAATGAGTAATCTCATTTTCTTCAGTGTTTACAAAATCCAAGAAAGAAGATTTACTGAAAACTCATTGCTTAACAATGTTAGGGCTTTGATAATGGTTTCTTTTATAGTTTTAATGTTAGGTTTTCATAATCTCTGAATGGCTACAACATGAGTGGAGACTTATTTTAGAGATGGGACAGTTATGACTTTTGGAAGTCTTTCCTGTCAAATATAAGCTCACGATCTCCAAATGCCTATCTTCTTTCTGATTGGATGGGGCCAAGGGAACTCAGAACATAATGGAATTCTATGCAAGAGAATGACAAGATTTTGTCCGAGTTTCTCAGTGACTGGCAGCAAAAATGGGTGCTTTAGGTTGCTATAATCCCTGGAGATGGACATTGCTATTTTAGTGGGTAGGGCCCACATTTAAAAAAATGTCTCTCAATAGACCCACAGCATATTTGAGAAGTCCTCCTTGTTTTATGGATATAGTTCCCTCTGCTGCTGCTTCCAAGGAATTCAACACATTTATTGAGTAACTGCTGTGTACTAGGCCTGGAGACATGGATGAATAAAAACCAATCACTTCCCTCAAAGGTCTCCATATCTAGAGAAGAAAAGAGACTGGTAAGCAGAAGACTTTGTAAACATGTTTCTTCAGTGCTGAGTCAGAAACAGGAATGAAGGAACGAAGGAACAAATGCAACTTCTGACACCAAAGCCATCAGCTCCTCTTGGAAAGAAAACAGAGTCTGGATAGAGCTTCACAGAAGAGGTGACAGTTAAATCAGACTTTGAGGGAAGAGAAAATGGGTGGGATGGAGGAGGAGGGGTGAGTAATGAATTGCCAGTGGAGGGAGGGTGTGCCCTCCCAGGCACAGAGGAAAGCATGAACAAAGGCATAGCCCGTGGCCATGCCTGGTTCACCAGCCAGGGAGGGGGTGCTGCAGAAGCCCCTTTCCATGACTGGAGTCCATCCTTTCTTCTCTAGTTCACTATTCTCCAACCTCTCATCCATAACAACTCTTTCCATTCATCCACACTGCCTACAGGTGGTAGGACCAAGAAAACTGAAAGGTCCTAACCAAAAGGGTCAATATTTGGTAAAACGAGACTCCCTTCATTAATGTCTACCAGCATATAGATGTAGATATTTGTCTATGTGTATAAAATCTGTCACTTCTTAACTTCCTACAAAGGGTAATTCATTTACTATAGGCAAAATAACTAAATAAAGAACCACACAGTCACAACCTAACATCGTGTATTTCATTTTCCTATGGGTAGAACAGCTCCAACTCATATAGAAGGAATGTGCACATGAAATGACGAGGGGGAAATGATCAGGGCGCAATCACTGCACAAAAGGGGGAAATCCCTCAGGGGTTATCTAGCCCATCACACAGAAGCAGGGATCCTCTCTACAGCACCAAGGCAAGTTGACAACCAATCCCTTCTAAAGTTCATCCAACAATAGGGGACTTGCCATCTTACAACGTTGTTCATCCTATCACTGAATAGCTCTGGGTCTTATTAAGTTCCCTTTAGAAGAGGAATCCGCCTCTCTGTGCCTGTCACCTATCACTCCAATCTCTGTACTCTGGAGTTTCAAAGAATAGGTTATCTCTTTTAAAAACAATGTCTCTTCCCACATTTTAAGTGCGTATTATGTGCCGCTATAGACCTTCTCTCCTTCAGACTTTACAACCCCATTGTTCATGTGATACACAATCTATCTGGGCCATATTCTCAACGCTGCCTTGAGAAGTGTCACAGCATGATAATGTCCTCTGAAACTGCAGAATTCAGACTTGAATGGACAGCGGCAGTGGGGCCCTCTTTACTTATGAAAATATGTTCTGTACATATAAAATAATTTTCTACTCTTTGATATTTGTGCAATGGCTTTTTATAAAACACAATGAACAGCTTGACCTTTGTTCTTGTTAAATATCATCCTGTTGTTCCAGCCCATAACCCCAGCCATAAAAGTTGATCTGAATTCTAAATATCGGTCTGTCACTCAGAGTATCCATTGTGCTTCCAAGCCCAGAATCAAGTCTGTGAGGTAGTCCCTCTGGGCTTTCATATGAGCAGATGGCAAAAGTCTGAAATAAGAGGAATTAGACAGGTGGCCCATTGACATGCTGCTAGAAATTTCCTTCTAGATCAATTCTGCAGTCATATTTAAGTGAAGTTGTTCTGGAAGATACAAATCCACCTAACACTACTTTATCATCCGATAAAAGGCGGTAAAGAAAGTGCATGCATGCTACATGCCAGCCTCATCACTGGCATGTTCACCTTGGCAGCCCAAGCAAGGTTTTCCATCTCACACTACATGTAAAGAATCTGGGTTGGTGAGGAGTTCAGTAGCTTACCTAAAGCCACACAGCAGGGGTAGGAAGGTGAGTGACAGCAATATAGGTCCCCAAGTTCACACTTGGGTTTATATCCCTTCCCTAATCAAACACATCAAGAAAAGATACAGCAAATGAAGCCCAGATGCTTCATTTCAAGTTTTCCTTCACTCTATTAACGTTTTACAAGTTATATAATTTCAGTATCAAAATTATGATTAGATAACCGGTCCAGCTTTCCATTGATCATCACTACCCTATCTAAGTACTCACAAGCCACTTCTTGAATAGTTTGTTCTACAATTTGCCAAACATCAGAGCCAAATTCAGAAGTTGATAGTTTTTGTGAAACAGCAACAACACTCATTCATCTCCAGCCTCTCACCATCCTTCCTAAAAGCCAGGTAGCATCAAAGACGATAGACAGGGGTGCTGCATTTTTCCATAATTCTCTCAAGGCCCTGCTATGTTATCAGTTCACATCTACAGACTGGAGCTTGTTGGGGGACTGTGTACCTAACTGGCTGAGCAAGAGTAGGCTCCACTAACAGGTTGGAATTGCCATTTCTGACTTCACCACTCACCAGTCGTGGGAACATGGATCAAGTCTTAAATCCCTTATCCTCCCATTTCTGTGATGATAAAGTGGGATTAATCATTGTAATTATACTATAGGTTTATTGTGGAAAATAAATGGGTTGAAATTTGTAAAGCACTTACCCCAGTTTGTGGCATACTGTCAGTGCTCAGTAAGTATCAACTATCATTTAAGTAGCAAGATATGCCCTTACTATCTCCTTACTTGCACTGACTTTTCATTGCATCTGAAGTGTTTGTTTTACTTTCTTTAATTTAATTATTCTTCTTTTAGTGATAACACAAACAACACAAAAATATTGAACAGCATTGTTTTTCCTAACTGTCCATTAACACTACACCATCAATCCCAAACACAGGCCCTAACTTCCCTTCAGGTCTCAGAAAAGCATTAAGAATAATAAAAAATGCTTAATTCATTATTTCATTTATCCATTCATTCAACCACCCATGCATCCATCCATCCATTCATTCATTTGTTCAGTCATGCTATAAATAACACAAATCATAGCTCATTCCTTATTTCAGCTCTGTGAAAACATTTTAATAGCTTCTTCTCTTTCTTCCTACTTGTCCTTGGTTCCTTGCCATTTCCGTCAGCATCTGTACTTCTCCTTCCAAGATGTGAACTTGGTGAACAGTCCCTTAATTGGTTTTGTTGAATACCACCCATTTTTCTTTCCTAATATCATCACATATCAGTGATTCCTTCTTTCAGAACTTTAAGTCAGATTCCTTCATAACATCTGAGCTCCAGAATTTCTCAGAAGTAAGTTTTCTTAAAAGCTATGGTATGCATCTGATTAGCATGTTTCTTTCTTGTTGACTGAGACCTCCATAATGATGGGGTTATTGTTGGATACTGTGACTCAGTCTAGAGTAAAGTCATTTTGTAGGTTCCTCCACCATTAGTGAGATGGCATTGCAAATAAATTGAGTAAAAAATTTAACTATTTTTAGGGGGAAATATTAAAACATTTGATCATTTAATAAATATTAATCGAGCTCCTACAACATGCCCGTCTTATGACCTATGTTAGCAAAGTCTTACCTCTAACCTAGCCCAGAAACTCTACTCTTTGAAGGCTACAAATGCTTGCCCAGCCCAAGCAAAATCAACGCAAGGATGCCCTTTTTTGGGTGATAACATATTGCATCACAAAAACAAGTCACTTATCCAAAATTCAAAGATTTCACACAGAAGTCCAAACTGTTAATGTCCGTTAGAAAAACTGAAAAGCCTAGCAACTCTGGGACTGTGTTTGCATAAGGCAAAAAGCAGTGAGAGCCAAGCAGTAGCTACACTGCAGACAGGTTTTATTTCTTCATGTAAATAAAGAGAACTTCTGCAGGTGCAATGGCGACAAAGTGTGTCCGTGTTTAAAGCACGCAACCTGGCCTATCCACCCTTCCTCCTGGACCCTGTAGGCTTTCACATTTATACTCCTGTTCTAAACATTGGCTCAATCTTACTATCCTTTAGGACTCCCATAAATTATCTCCACCATTCCTCTCCCTTGGATTTGTAAATTGTCATGTCTGTGGAAACCCATGCCACCACTAGCCCATATGGCCCTTTGTGAACAATTGGAGATAGGCACCCTTATTCCACTTTATATCCATCTGTTGGAAAATTGTTGTGAAATACTGATTTTTATTAGATCAAGAGATATGCCTACTTGATGCCAGAAATTTGTCATAGTAAATAACCAGTTACAAACCTGGAAAGTGTACTGCATGAATGGTGTCTCTTCACATGGGACACTTTGGCAGGGCCCAGTCTGCACAGTCATCCACCAGGGCCCCAGCCTACACCTGCTCATCACCCATGGCAGTTTCTATCCAACCACAACACTTCTATTGTCACATGCAAAGTTTCTTGTAGGCCATTAAGCAGATAAGAGGGTTTTTCCTTCTGATCATGGTTCTTATGAGATTTTTTTTTCCCACTAAAATTTAATATCCAAATATTCTATCCTCCATAGAGGTCTACCTGCTGCTATTTTAAAAACCAGCAACAGAATCTTCTCTAGCCTCCCAATCAGTTACCTTGAGATAATATTAAGGGAGTTTATTTCTCTAGTTTAAAAAAATACTGAGTCCTGTAAATACTGAGTCCCGTTACTACACATTTTCCCTTCTCCAGTTTTAAGTGAATAAAGGGATCCACAGGTTCTTTTTTATTTTCAGTCTCTTTTTACTTTAGATTTGGGGAATACAGTGCAGGTTTGTGACATGGACATATTAAGTACTGGTGGGATTGGGCTTTAGGTGACCCATTCCCCAGACAATGAACCTTTTATCCAATAGATAACTTCTGAACCCCAAAGTCCTTCCCTGCCCCCACTTTTTTAGTGTCCCTAGCGTCTATTATGTATTTTTTTTTAGATTAGAAAATATAACTTATTTCAAAAGCATATTAGAGAGAGAGAGAGAGAGAAACACATGCCTGGCCAGTGATTAACAAAACCATGGCCTATTTCTATATTAATAACCATTTAGCTCCCACATTTAGCTCACTTGGTGCCTCTGTGTTACATTTTGGCAATGCTCTCAACATTTCAAACTTTTCACTTTTATTATATCTGTTATGGTGACCTATGATCGGTGTTCTTTGATGTTGCTGTTGTACTTGATCTGGGGTGCACCAAACTACACCTGTGTAAGGCAGTAAATTTAATTAATAAATGTTATGTGTGCTCTGACAGCTCCACTGAACAGCCATTCCCATGTCTCGTCCCTCTCCTTCGGCTTCCCTATCCCATGAGATACAATAACATTGAAATTAGGCAAGTTAATAACTCTACAATGGCCTCAGAGTGGTCAAGTGAAAGGAATTGTCACACATCTCTCACTTAAACTAAATGCTAGAAATTATTAAGGTTGGTGAGAAAGGTATGCCGAAAGCCAAGACAAAATAGTTAGCTCCAAATAGTCAGCCAGGTTTTAAAGTTCTTGAGGGAAATTAAAAGTGCTACTCCAGTGAACACACAAATGAGAAAAAAGCAAAACAGACTTATTGCTGATATGGAGAAAGTTTGAGTAGTCTGGGTAGAAGACCAAATCAGCCACAACATTTTCTTAAGCCAAAGCCTAATTCAGAGCAATTCTTCAATTCTATGAAGGCTGAGAGAGGTGAGGAAATTACAGAACAAAGGTTTTCCAAAAAAAAAAAAAAAAATAGCAGTGCTTACATCAAGAGGTTTAAAGAAATAAGCCATCACCATAACACAAAAGTATAAGACAAAGCAGCAAGTACTGACATAGAAGTTATTCAGAAGATCTAGCCGAGATCATTAATGAAGGAGACGACACTTTTCAATACCAACAAAACAGGTCTTCTACTGAAGAAGATGCCATCTAGCACTTTCATAGTTAGAGAGGAGAAGTCAATGCCTGACTTTAGAGCATCAAAGAATAAGCTTACCTTTTTGTTAGGGATTAATGTATCTGGTCACTTGAAGTGGAAGTTCACTGACCATTCTGAATATCCTGGGTCCCTTAAGAGTTATTTTGCATTTACTCTATGTTCTATCAATGGAATAAAAATCCTGGATAACAGTGTATCTGTTTATAACATAGTTTACTAAATGTTTTAAGCCCACTATCTAGATCTACTGCTCAAAAAAAGATTATTTTCAAAATATGACTGCTCATTGACAATATACCTGGCTACTCAAGAACTCTGAGATATACAAGGTGATTCATGCTGTTTTCATGCCTTAACTCAACATTCACTCTGCAGCCCATAGGTCAAGGAGTAATTTTGATTTTCCAGTTTTATTACTTAAGAAATACTTTTGATAAGGCTATACCTGCCATAGATAGGGATTATCTATCTGCTATATGGATCTGAGCAAAGTAATTGAAAACCTTCTGGAAAGGATTAACCATTATAGATCCTGTTAAGAGCATTCATGATTCATGGCAGGGCAGAATACCAACATTAACAGGTATTTGGAAGAAGTTACCCTCATGAATGACTTTGAGGGCTTCAAGACTCCAGGGAAGGAAGTGACTGTGAATGTGGTGGAGATAGCAAGAGAACTAGCATTAAAAGGGGAGGCTGAAGATGTCACTGAATTGCTACAAGCTCATAATCAGACTTGAATGAATAAGAACTTGCTTCTTATGGCAGAGCAAAGAAAATGGTTTCTTGAGATAGAATTTATTCCTGCTGAAGATGCTGTGAATATTGTTGAAACAACAAAAGAATTAGAAAGCTGCATAAACTTGATCAATAAAACAGCAGCAGGATTGATTCCAATTTTGAAAGAACATCTACTGTGGGTACAATGTTATCAAACAGTAACACAAACTACAGATAAATCTCAAATGAAAGAGATTATGACTAATGTTGTGAACTTCAATTGTCTTATTTTAAGAAATTCCCACAGTCACCCAACCTTCAGCAACCACCACTCTGATCAGTCAGTGGTCATCAACATTGAGGCAAGACCCTCCAATAGCAAAAAGAATATGACTTGCTGAATGCTCAGATGATCATTAGAACTGTTTAGCAATAAAGCATTTTTAAATTAAGGTATGCATATTTTTAGACACAATGCTGTGGCATACTTAATGGACTACAGTATAGTGTATAACTAACTTTTATATGCACTAGGAAACCAAAAGGTTCATGTGACTCCCTTGCTTGCTATATTTGCTTTATTGTGGTCACCTGGAACCTAGCTCACATTATCTCCAAGGTATGCCTATAATATCTCCAGATTTTTTTTTGCAAATATCTATTTTTAAAATCACCGTAATTTTATTAGAAGACAATACATTTACCCCAACAAAGGAGATATAGCACAATCTCAGAATGAGATTAAATTATTTAAAGTAATATAACTTTTTAAATTGAATAAACTTAAAATAATTGCATTGTACTGCTCTATTGTCTTTATCTTACCACTCACTGGTGATTTAGATAAAGCCTCCTCCTCCCCACCCATCTACATGGATTAAAGCCAGGCCTGCCATTCCTTCACAGGGAGAAAGCTACACCACTGGGAAATCTACGCAACATGGAGCCAGGGTGGTCAACCATCCCAGCAATGAAAGGGTCATGCCAAAATGGGAAAAGTCCTAGAGACACTGGGATGAGTTGATCCCATTAAAGAGTGGCTGTATTCAGTAATTATAGTGACTCAACCATAACCTTGGCCTTCTCTGAGCAGTGTGGCCCCTCTGACACAGGTTCCCCCCATGCTGACAGGAGTTACTACAGGAGAAGTGGGGCAGCAGCAACAATGAAACCAATAGGCTGCATTTGTCACATACCTGGGTAGCAACCGGGAGTATCAGAGGTCTCCAAAATGCCTTCTGAAACCTGTTTGTCACTTTTCCTTCTATCTAATTGGGTGTTTTCATAAAAGTTAACAGAAAAATGTATATCAAAACGTTTTGAAAGTATAAAATGTTCATATTACTCTATCTTCAACTCCCCCCGCCTATTTGCTAGAAATATGTCTGTATACACTCTCAGTGCCAGCTTCAGTCTATGTTCTGGCTATAACTAAGCCTCCTATCTCAGGATGCCTCAGGGGAGTGTTTGGGTAATGGAGAGTACTGTATCCAAACAGCCTTTACAATTTTAAAAGTTAAAGCCACCCATCTGCTGCGCATGACAGTGCCAACTGCCAAGGACTCAACTGATGAAGAGTCACACCATGATGCTAATTCTCTGCACAAAGAAGGAAAAGCAGGTATGTGTCAAAAATCTGAAAATGATTGATGCCTGCCATCTCATCAAGACTCTCTCTCAGACCTAATTTCAACTGATGATTTTAGATTGCATTGGGTGGGTAGCAGGTGATTCTGATTGCCTAACTAGCATAATACTTGTTCTCAGCAAAGTAAAAACAGATGAATCTCTACCTCAGCATACTTTCCCTGAACCTCACTAGAGTTCAGTATGTTTAAGAAAACCTTGGGCACTTGGCCCCTTCCCAAAGACACTAAGTCAATAACTGTAGGCTATGGTTCAAGCAATCAGCCATTTTCAAAAATAGGTAGACCCAAGGGACCCTAAAGTGTGAGAACCAATGCTCTGGCATTGTTAAGGCACTGAATTATTTCCATATCAGTGGCAGAACTTACCTACTATAACAAAAGGATACCCCTGGATTCTCTGGCTGTTGGGTTGAAATTGCTAAAGACTAGGTTTGAGGTGTTTTTGTTTGTTTTTGGTTTTTTTGAGTTGGAGTCTCACTCTGTGGCCCAGACTGGAGTGCAGTAGCTGCTCCCGGCCACCACAGCCTCGACCTGCTGGGCTCCGGCGATCCTTCTGCCTCAGTCTTTCAAGTAGCCGGAATTACAGGCATGCGTTATTATGCCGGCTGATTTTTTGATTTATTGTAGAGATGAGGTCTCGCTGCCCAGGTGGGTCTCGAACCCGCGGGTTCAGGCAATCCACTCACCTCAGCCTCCCAAAGGCGCGGGATTACAGGCTGAGCCACCGAGCCCGGCTAGGTTTGAGGTTTGTAATGAAAAGAACAACTCTTGATTTCAATGATTATTTCTAAGGCACATAGTACTTTAAAAATATTACTCCTTTAAGTCTTGTTACTACAAATATTGACTTAGTAAATTTTTATCTCTAGAAAGAACCCCAAATATTGACTTGAAAATAACCACTTTTAGTCACAAGATTGTAAACGCAACCTGGCAAACCATTTAGTATGAACCAGCCTAATTAAGCAAGAGTCTTTCAAATATTCAGCCAAATATTTCTGTTACAAAACACCACACAAAATGCCAGTTAGTAAGAGATATCTCATCCCCCCCATCTTCTCACATATCCAAGGTATTTGAAATTGTTTTAATGGTTGTGTGAATGTTTAAAATGTTTCGTGTTTATCAGAATGAGGAACTGGAGAATTCCCTATGTTCTCTGAGTTCAACACATTTGGGTCTAGTCTTCAGACAAAGGAACTTACTTATGAAAATGTGCTATTAATGCTGCTACATTAGCACATAATGGATAAACCAAGTTATTTTCAGACTTAATCATCTTTAAGTAAATTGTGAGAGATTTGGGAACAAAGAAAGGGCTGATGGATCTGTGGCTCCTGTTCAGCACTTAAAATGTGCAGCATTGACTGTGGAGCCTCACAGGCTCACTGGCAGCTGCAGTATCAGCAGGTCTTGATCTATCATCATTACTCCTTGGCCCCACACTGGCTGCTGGGACACATGGGTCTAAGAACAGAAACTAATAACTTGGCAGTCACATATGAAAGAGACACAGGAACCGAAAGAAAATCAGGGAAAAACGAAACAAATCAACAGAAAAGTAGACTCAAGAGATTTAAGTTTAAAGGACATGGGATTTTAGAATATTTTAAGAAATTTGATAATATACACACTTTTACAACAAAGACACCAGTCACCTCTAATAACAAAACATTGCCATAAGCAAATAATAATTACTACATTACATAATATTTTATTATAATATATTTTAATGCATCTTTAAACTTTTTTTTACAATTTGGAGAAGATAAATCTAAAAATTAATTTTAAAATAAGTTTGGAACATGCAAAGGGGATGAAAATTTAACTCTTAAAAATAACCATGTGCTGGGAAAATGACAAGGACGACAGTAAGAACTAGTCCCTGACTTTAAGGTCCTTACAATCTCCAGGGGAGACAAAGATTTCTCCAAAACCACAACAGGAGACGGTAAGACCGATGAAGAATTATTAGCCTCTCAAAAACAACAGGCTCTGATTTTTGTAATTTCATAATATTTCATGTGAATCAAGAAAATTAGAAAAGCTCTCTAATTCTATATATTTTGTTCAAATTACTCATACTTTCTCTATTTCAAGTAATTGGGATATAACACTCTAACAGTATTTTGCCTTGATAAGTATTTATCCAATGTTATTCTAAAGTTTAAATCACTGTTCTGAAAATTGGCTGAAACAAGTTAACTTTTTAAAGGTTTGTGAATAAAAGAGCATGTAGTCAAACCATAATGAAATTCTCCCTGAACACAAATGTCTAGAATTTTCCCAGTAGGCAATTGGCAGATATCTAATAGAGTATTGTCTCTGAAAATGGTTATTCAATTAACTGTCTATTCTATAGTGTAAAACCATTTTTAAAAATCTCTGGTTGTCATTTTTGCCATTCAAAATCAAATCTTCTAAATCTAGGTAGTTTTTGAATTAACATTGTGGAGGGATTATTTTTTAATAAAGCATTTTTTTAGAAGCCTCACTAATCGATATAGTGACTCTCCTATAACTTGTATAAGTATATTTAAGTTTGAATTATTGCTAAATCCTTTTTGTGAATAACTAATTTGCCCCTGTTCTTTGTCAACCTGTTTGATAGAAAGCAGCAAAAGTAGGCAAGAATATTGCAAATCTTCCAAGTGATACTGAATATACAGTTTCTATCATGTATGGGGGGGACCCCCAAAAATAGGAATTATTTTTTGGGGGGAGGGTTCCTTGTAATACAGGCTTCCCCCACTAGGTAAGTGTTCTAGGAAGCTATACGCATCAGTGTACCAGTTAGTGTTGTTCTGAGAGGCTGTTTTTCAGAAGAAAAGTCCTAAGTTGTGGCAAACAGGTGACTGGTTCTTCTACCATGTCAACACACCTGCCCACACCATACTGAGTGTTCAGCAGTTTTTGACCAAAAATGGCATAACTTCTGAGACCACCCTTCCTATTCATCTGACTTTGTCCCAAGGAACATTTTTCTTTCCTTGGGTGAAAAAAAGTCCTCAAAGGGAAATGTTTTGCCCATGAGGAAGAGGCAAAAAGAAAAAAATGGCAGAGGCACTAAAAGGGATCAAAATCAGTGTGTTCAAAGACTGTTTTGAGCAGTGGAAAAAGCATCTCCGTAGGTGTACTGTAACAAAAGAAGAGTACTTTGAAGGTGACTGGAGTTTAAACATGTAATAATAAA
Organism: Carlito syrichta; assembly: GCF_000164805.1. Classification (NCBI taxonomy): domain Eukaryota; kingdom Metazoa; phylum Chordata; class Mammalia; order Primates; family Tarsiidae; genus Carlito; species Carlito syrichta. The sequence goes on from NW_007247208.1 coordinate 148,752, forward strand.
TACACAATTTTTAAATAAATATATTTCATTTTTTTAGTGTCCCCCCTCGTATTTAAACACATCTGAATATGATAGTTTTCCTTAAATTTTCACTCTAATATAACTGCAAAGTAATTTTTCCATGGATAAGTGAGCAATGCAGATAATACTTTCAAAACAAAACAAAATAAAACTTGGTATTCAACAACATCCTAACAAACTATTGATCTGCAAATTACCACCAAGCACAAAATGAAATCACTTCCATATATTATATCATATTCTCAATGAGTTAATGAGGTTTTATCATGATGCGTATTTTATGGTGGAAAAGGACTAATGCTTAAAGAAGTGAGGCCATTTGCTGAAGCTTACATAGCTAGTCAGTGATGGACTTGAAATTCCGATTCAGCAATTAAGTGACTCAACAAATAAGTGCAGGGGTCCTCAAACTTTTAAAACAGGGGGCCAGTTCACTGGCCCTCAGACCGTTGGAGGGGCGGACTATAGTTTAAAAAACCATTTGCATTAGCACTGAGCGCTGACTATTTGCATTATCACTGTGATGCAACACCCCTAGATATCACACCCAACCAACTAACCAACTTCAAAAAAAAAGTCAACTTAAAAAAAAGGCTCTCCTAACTTCAAAAAAAGAGGCTCTCCTAACTTCAAAAAAAAGGCTCTCCTAACTTCAAAAAAATGGCGCCCCTTACCTGCAAAAAAAAAAAAACAAAAAAAATAGACCTCCTAACTTCAGAAAAAAAAGGCCCCCATTAACCGCAAAAAAAAAAAGACCTACTAACTGCAAAATTTAAAAAAAAATAGACCTCCTAACTTCAAAAAAAAAAAAAAAAATCCTAACTTGTTCTTACCTCGGTCCTCAGGCAGCAGCAGGCTCTGCACAGGCAAGCTCGTGACTCGTCTGATCACACCTGAGACTGAGAGGAGGAGTTGAGAGACAGAGAGAAGGAGGGGAGTCGGAGAGTGCGAAGCCCATTCCACACATGCGCACTGCGGGCCTGGACAAGTCGGCTGCTAGGCAGGACAGGCAGCGGCGGCAATAACACCCGGTGGGCCAGATAAATGTCCTCGGTGGGCTGCATGTGGCCCGCGGGCTGTAGTTTGAGGACCCCTGATAAGTGTTTACTGTATGCCGTGCAGTGTACTAGAAACATTTACTCACTTGCTCAGTGACTCTAAGATGCAAAGCACTGCTTCTCTGCTCTTCTTTTTGGTTATCATTTGCTGCATGACATGAACATAGAAGCTAGACTGACTGCACTTCTTGTCAAATCCAATCAGGGTGATGACTTATTTAATGTTATTAACAGTTACCTCTCAAAAGAAGATTATACAGGTAGCCAACAGACACATGAAAAAGTGCTCAGCCTCACTAATCATCAGAGAAACGCAAATCAAAACCTCATTGAGATACTACCTAACCCCAGTAAGAATGGCCATCCATCGTTAATAAAACAAACAACAACAGATGTTGGTGAGGATGTGAAGAAAAAGGAATGCTTCTACACTACAGGTGGGTACCCAAACTAGTACAACCTCTTTGGAAGACAGTGTGGCGATTTCTGAAAGAACTAGGAATTGACCTTCCATTTACCCAGCAATTCCGCTATTGGGAATATATCCGGAGGAACTCAAGTGATTCTACCATAAAGATACATGCACACGCATGTTTGTTGCAGCTCTATTCACAATAGCAAAAACATGGAACCAACCATGCTGCCCATCGAAGCTGGACTGGATTAAAAAAATGTGGTACATATACACAATGGAATATTATGCAGTCATTATGCAGAAGGACAAACATGGACTTTGCAGCAACTTGGATGGATTTAGAGTCTATCATACTTAGTGATCTATCAGAGAAACAAAGAACAGAACAGAGTACCATATGTTCTCATTCATAAGCGGACCTTGAACAATTATCATAATACTATAAGAAAGGGATTGGCAATAGTGGGAAACTGCCGGGGAGGGGGGCACACCTCATCAACAAGGATACCTACATAACGAACATTTGTATACCTAAACTGAATTGTACCCTACATCTTTAAAATTAAAAAAAAATTTTTTTAAGTTACCTTTGGATTTTAATCCCTAAAAGAACAGAATTTTATCTATTGATTACTGAAATCTTTGTTTTAGATTTATTTTCCAAGCAAACACAAAATGTTATGGTATGAAAAACAGCTCAGTATTTCATCAAATGTTATTCATAGGGTTTCTCTATGGGGTACTTTTAAAACAATTATCCATTAAAGTTAATGCTTGATGTAAATAATCAATGGTAAGAGCTTGGTATTGAGGAGAAGTAGAGTTTGTTTTATAAAAACAATGGGAAATATAGTGTCTGCAATACTACACTCGTATTTCTCATCAGCAGAAGTGTCTACTCTTATTTACTGTTACATTTTCTTCTTCCTAATAAATATACCTTATATCTGACAATTTCCTGAATAAAGACTCAATAAATGAATAGTTTAAATAACACAGGGAAAAAGACTGTTAACCTTGGAGACTAGAGGTTATTTGTCCCAAGTTGTGGCAAATAACTTAATATTTTCAAAATTATGGTCAAATATGTATCACTTTATATTATGGCTTGGTTCCAGGCACCGCTCACATTCTCAATCCTTTTCTGGCTTTGCTCTTTGACTTTGGGGAGAACAGGAATGAGTCTATAGTTTAAAGCCTTAACCATCTTTTCTGGTTTCTTGTTAGATACTACACTACCAACCATGTCTCTTAGCCTCTCCAAAGAACAACAGGGTTGCATTACTATCCTGGTTTCTTAGATACAGTAATAAGAGAAGAGTAGAAAGTATAATGGTAGACTACACAGTGACACTAGTGGTGGGCCAGGTAGTGCAGTGGTGCAGTCACAGATCATTCTAACTGGAACTCCTGGGTTTAAATGATTCCACTGCCTCAGCCTCCAGAGTACCTGGGACCATAGGCACACACCACCATGCCTGGCTACATTAAAAAAATTTTTTTTTGTAGAGATGGGAGTCTCTCTATGTTGTCCAGGCTGGTTTCAAACTCCTGGTCTCAAGTGATCCTCCTGCCTTGACCTCCCAAAGTGCTGAGATTATAGGTATAAACCACTGCATCTGATCCAGGTCAGTTTATTTTTTTTTAAACTCTTCTTATACATGATCAAACATATAATTTTCCGAATATGAACTTAGTAGGTACAATGCATGAATTGCTTGTGTGCATTCATTTTCATGAAGTGGGTTATGTGTATGTGTGGTATTTAGAAAACAGGGATTGTAGAAGTAGAATAATAATACTATAAGACACAAAAAATTTAGGCAGTTCACATTTTAGGAAACCTAAATGATTTCTAGAGAAGTTGTAATATTAATATAAAACTATGCTACTAAGATCAACATATCCAAAATATGAAATATACCTATGGAGGACTGTTGTAGAGATTTTACTCATGAACAATATTTTAAAAGGAAAGCTATTTTTTAAAACCATGAGAAACTTGGTCTTATGGTCACTTACGTCTTGGCACCTAAACAACAGTGACGACTCAGAGCTGCGCTGAAGTGAACTTCTGTGCCAGTTCAGCCACCTGCTGTCATCTCACAAATGGAATAACAGCCTAAAAGGAAAGTTTGTTTTGAGGCGCCATTCCCATATGCTCACAATCCACAAATTGCCATGTATAACAGTGGCTTAGCCCAATACCAAGCAAGACTTACTTTTTTCAGAAGAGCATATTGTACAGTATTTTCTGGAAATGCTCCCAATATTAGATACATGTCGCATTTGCATACAAACATATGGTCTTCAATGTGCAATCTCAAGTCGTCTACAGAGACTCTGCAATCAGAGGTTTCCTGTTTTACCTTCCTTTTATGAGTCAATTTTTACTCAGCAAACTATCACACTGTGGTGATTTGGAGGCATTATTTTAATTCCTAATGTAAATGTATTTCCAACAGATGTGGTTCTATGAATAATATAAAAACATATGACATCTTATTAGTTATTAGCTGAAATCATGCCAAGAGATGCTGGGTGCTGGAAACTAAAGCAAATGAGTCAAACCAAGCTCACCCCCGTCAGTTCCTTCACACCCAGTTAAGGGAGACCTGACACCATCATTCTGAGAGTCCATAGGAAAACGTTCCTTGTTCATGTCCCCCACCCACCCAGAGGCTCACACACATTTCACCCAATTCTTGAGGCAGCCTCACTCATAGGAAAACAGGTTCTGAAAACACGATGGTGAAGGAAAGAACCTATGCTGAGGTCTCAGAGCATTTTGGTTTTCTGTTCTCACGTTCCACTCCTGTCTCGGCTACATAGTTGTGAATGGATGTGCCTTCGGGGAGCTTGGGTACAGTGAGTTCACAAGCCACAGGAAAGGAGTTCGTTTTGGTTTGGGTTTGAGCAGTTGCTTAAATATGATAGGAAGCGGGGCAAGGATTTCACTGAGCCTTAACAAAATGCTTCCATGGTAATCAGTCCTTACAAGTTTCTTAGGTAGGTTGCTCTGTGAAGTTCCAAACAGAAACACAAAATGGGCACAGAAAGGTAAATAATTTTCCTAGGACAAAACTGGAGTTGCAGAGAGAACCAAGGGAGCTATTCAGAAACCCCATTCACTGCTGCTCTTATTTCCGTGTCCAGTCCAAGCTCCAGGGCCTTCCATTCCAGACATTGAGAGGTGAAGATCAAGCCCGTGATGACTCAGAATGTAACAAAAATCAGTTTCTTCTCTTCTCTACTACTGAGAAGACATAGATAAATCATTGCCTTTTTTTTTCTAGCCGTGAAACTGGACATTTTAAGAACCACAGCAGATGTTGGCTATACATAGAAAGCTGTTCAGGTATAGGTCTGAAGTTTAAGGTCCCACTAAAAGCACAGAAATTAAGAAAAGCACAATGTACTCTTGCGTAGGAGGAAATAAACTGATGTCAGCAACAAGTATGCCTCCTTTCCAAGTAAGGAGATTATGAGGCAACTTGCTGATTGCAAATTGTGGTTACTGAATGCATTCTGCCATGGTTAACAAAAAAACTGATTACTCATAAATCAAAGTATAGCTTTCCATTTACTGAGACTTTATTTAACCTCTAGCAATAGTTTTGTCAAGTTATTCACAAATGCCTTGTAAACCTTTTGTTGGATTATTCCAAGTTTCAATATATTTTGATGCATGCAATTTTAAATGGTAACTTAGAAAAACCATGTCTTCTAAGAGTCTGTTGTTGGCATATAGAAAAGCAGTTGATTTTTGCATGTTGACTTTTTAATCCAGCAAAGTTACACATCTTCTTATGAATTCGTATGACTTATCTTTACATTCCTTTGGGCTTTGTAGTCACATCAGCTATGAATGATGAGAGTACTGTTTCTTCTTTTCCAACCATGATACCTGCTGTGGTATGAATGTGTCCCCCAAATTTCATGTGTTAGAAACTTAATCCCCAAATTCGTATGTTGGTGGTATATGGGGGTAGGACCTTTGAGAGGTAATTAAGATTAGATAAGGTCATCAGAGGGGGGCTCTCATGATGGGACTGGTGGCTTTATAAAAAGGGGAAGAGAGACCTGTTCTGTCATATTCATGCCTTCTTGTCACGTAATGAATTCTGACAGGTTATAAAACAGCAGAAAGGCCCGTACCAGATGCTTCTGTCATGCTCTTGGACTTCCCAGTTTCCCGAACTGTGAGTCAAATAAACCTTTTTCTTTGTAAAGTTTCCAGTGTGTGGTATTCCATTGTAGCAACAGACAATAAACTAAGATAATATCTTTTGTTCCTTTTCTAGCTGTATTACCTTTATTGCACTGGTTATAGTGAACATAATTGTCTTTGTCTCCATTTGTAAAGACTCTTTGAGCAGTCTGATATATTTTCTACAGTTTTAAAACTAGATCTTTTTAAAGTAAGTATTTAAAAATCTCCTTCTTTTCCTAGATTGATACATTTTTAACTATAACTGCATGTTAAATTTTATTAAATACTTTTTTCAGCATTTATTGAGATCATATAAAAGTTTTTGCTATTAATACAGTAAATTACATTATTTATTATCTCATGTTAATCCAAACAGATATATATAAAATAAATCCTACTGAGTCATGAAATATATCTATAGACATATAGGTATTTCTATATCTGTATCTCTCTATATATATTCCTAAATTTGTTTTTCTAGTAATTTTTTTAAGATTTTTATATCTATGGTCATAAGAATGACCAACAATTTTATTTACTAACATTATCAATTTTAAGAATTAAAGTAATCAAAATACCAGTTGGTAAAGAATGTTTCTTAATCAATACTGAAGAAAAATGTACTCATAAATAATTATCAGTAGAAATTATTTGTTCCTTAAATATTTGGTATAACTCACCAAAATCTACATAGCCAACTATTTAGGATTGATGTCTATTTTCCTTTATTTTATTTTATCCTTTTTTAAGGTATAGGGATCTTGCTATCTTGCCCAGGCTGGTCTCAACTCCTTTTGAGGCTATTTCTATTAGAGATTTAATTCTTTTAAAAGGAAAAATTTTCAAATTTTGAGTCAATATTGATAAGTTATGTTTTTCTTAATAAGTGTATATATTATATGGTTTTAAGTTTATCACATAAAATTGGTTATATCATCCTTTACCATCATTTTAACTTCTGAATTAAGCATACACTTTTGTTGTTAATATTTTTTATTTGGGCCTTTAGTACTTTTTCTTGATTAGTCTTGTAAGACTTTTATCCATATTCTTTGTTGTTTAAAGAGGAAACCATTCTATATATTTATCATCTGTATTTTTAACATTTTTGTTTATTAATTTATAATTTAATCTTTATTATTTTCTTTGGGTTGAATCTGTTTTATATATATAGGAAACATCCTATGTTGGATGCTTAATGCACTAATTTCATCCTCTGTTCTTTTCCAATAAAAAAAATAACTTAAAGTTATGCATTTTCTTTGAAGAGTTCTTATAGCCACAAGCATTAAAGGGTCAAGTTTTCATGTTTAGAACTTTTTCCCACTACTTTTGCCTTCTTAATGCCTTCTAATTGCCTTTTATGATTGCCTCTTTAATCTATTACTTTCTAAGTAGTATTTCTTAATTTTCAAATATGGGTTGGTCTATTTATCACACTATTATTGTTTTCTGAGTTTCACTGTATTCAAAGTATCTAAGAAATTAATCTTTGGCTTTATAAATCTTACTATATGCCTGAAATGTGACAACTTTTTATAATTATACTAGCATGTTTGAAAAAAGGGAATATACTATTTGAGTCAAATACTGTAGTTATTAATTTGTGTCAGATATAGTATTTATATGTATCAAATATAGCATTTGTTAATTTTATTGTTTAAATTTTATCTAAAGTGCCCTCTCATTTCACTGAGAGAAATAGGTTAAGAAATCTTCCATTACATTGTTAAAATGATCGATTTCTTCTTATTTTAAACAGAGATTCAGCCCATTTATATTTTTTGGTGATTTCTTTACTTGAAACAATGGTTTAAAAGATATGGGCTATCAAGCATTGAAGAACAGCGAGTTTTAAAACACAGAAACAACTAAGATGAATCTTAAAATTACTCCAACTCGCCACTCTGAGAACATTTCAAAGCTGGGGCATAGAGGGGGAAACCCAGGTGAAGTCTAAAGGATTCCCTAAATTGAGGAGATAGAGCTGGGACATGGGAGAAAGCAAGGCATCTAGGACTCATAGGTGAGAATAGTAGAGAGGTGCTCAGGGGCAGAGAACTGTAGAGGGTGCTTCTCAAGTATTCATCAGAGTACTAGTGGTTAGTTTATTTATGTAAGGAAACTGGAAAGTACCTCCTGAAAAGATAAGAGATCACAGTGCTTGGGGCCCACACAGGGCCAGGAATAGAGACTATTCCCACAGTGAGTTTCAAAACTTTCTGGTTTGTAGGGCACTGGGTAGGGGACAGAGAATGACTTGCCTCTGTAGTAGGGAATAATAAACCCTAAGACTGAGCATTACTCTAATCCTGCCTAACAACCAAAAAATGTAGCCTGGAAGGATCAAACTTTTCCCACGTAATTTAACTGTGTTCCAGAAAAAAAGCTAAAAATTATTTGTAGAAGAGAAAAATAACATCAAGCACTGAACAAGATATATGTCACAATATCTGATATCCAATAAAAGATTACTAGGGATTCAAAAAAATCCAGAAAACAAAACCCAAAATGAAGAGAAAAATAAATCAATAGAAACTGACCAAGAACAGACATTGGCAAAGACATTAAAACAGTTTTTATAATTGTGCTCTATTTGTTCAATAAGTTAAGTTATAGGAAACATTTGTTAAAAAAAAAATCAAACTTCTACAGTTGTAAACTACAATGTGTAAGGGTAAAAAAATAAACTGGACAGAACTAATGACAGAGGAGACATTGCAGAAGAAAAAACCAATGGATCAAGGGATTTGGTAACAGAAACTTCATAAAAACTAAAAAAATAAAATGAAACAAACAAAAAAGAAGGAACAAATAGAAAACAGTAGGACCTAGAGGGAAATTTATAGCAAAAAATGCCACATTAGAAAAGAAGATCTCCAATCAATGATATTTTCCACAATAAAAAACTAAAGAAAGAATAATAAATGAAATTCAAGGTAAGTAGATCATAGTAGAAATCAATGATATAGAATGGGGATTGAAGAATTTTTCTGTAAACTGTCAGATACTAAATAATTTTATCTCAATGGGTCTTACATAGCCTCTGTTGTATTTTTGTCTTATTTTTAATAACCCTTTAAAAATGTAAAAATCATTCTTAGATCCAAGGCCTTACAAAAATAGATCTGGATATGGTCAACAGATTTTAATTTGCCCAATAATGATATCTGATATAAAAAGGAGAGAGAGAAAAATAAATCAATTGCAATATCAGTGATCATATAAGTGACATCACTATAAGATTGTACAGATATTTAAAAGATCCAGAAACATTATAGATGGGTTTTTTTTAAACTAGTAAATCTGAGAACTTGTATGAAGTGGACAAATTCCTTGAAAGATACAATTACTCAAGAAGGAAGAAATAGCCTGAATAGAATTAGACATAATATATATATATATCCCTGTTATTTTTCATTGTGTTATTTTATTTTTTAACATATATTTTATTTCAAATATGTGGGTAGTAATTCAGAATTAGGTATACAAGTGGATATTATACAGGTAAGTTTGGGTATCCTTTTGGTCCCCGCTTTGCCTGATTTGAGGATTTAGACATATTTTTGCAGAAAATGGGGAAAAAGTGACTACTTTCCAACTCAACCAATGAAGTCATAAATACAGATACAAAAATATTGACAAAATTTTAGCAAATGAAATTCAACACTATATAAAATGATAAAACATTATGACCAAGTATAGTTTATTTCAGTAAGGTGGGGTGATATTACATTAAAAATATCACTCACTATAGTCACTATATTAACAAACTAAAAAATAAAAAAGGTTTTATTAATAGACACAAAAAGGGCATTTGACAAAAATCTAATATCTAATTCTGATAAAAATGCACAAAAGGGTAGAAAGCAAAATAAACTTCCTCAACTTGATAAAGAACATTGACAAAAAATCTCCAGCTAACATCACAGTCAATGGTCAAAAACTGAAGGCTTTCTGCTTAAAATTAGGAACGTGGTGAAGATGTCTACTACTCACCTTTTTTATTCAACATTGTACTAGAGGTTTCAGTTAATGTACTAAGTCAAAATAAAGAAAACCAGATAAATCAAAGACATATAAGTTAGAAAAGAAGGAGAAAAACTATTTTCACCCAAAGATGACACAGTTTCTATGTAGAAAATCCTATGGCATTTCATTAAAAAAAAAAAAAAAAAAAAAACCTTTAGAAGTATTAAGTTCAGCCAAGTGGGAAGAGAATAAGATCAATATTAAAAGGTAATTATTCTATATCCTATCAACCATCAGTTGAAAATCAAAATTTTTAAAATACCTTTTACCATATCTTTTAAAAATATAAGACAGAAAAAAATCTGACACAAAAAATAGGAAACACATTGAAAACCAAAATCAGCACTGTGAGGAAATTAAGTAGACTCAAGTAAACAAAGAGAGATAGTGTGTTTATGGGTTAAAAGACTCAGTGTTGTCCTGGTCCAGATGACTTTCCAGCAGAATTATACATGACATTTAAGGAGGAGCTGATACCAATCCTACTGAAGGTATTCCAGGTGATTGAAAAAGATGGAACTCTCCCCAAATCATTTTACGAAGCCAACATCACATTGATGCCCAAGCCAGGTAAAGATCCAACAAAGAAAAAGAACTACAGGTCAATATCTTTGATGAACATAGATGCTAAAATTCTCAACAAGATCCTAGCAAACAAGATTCAACAATACATCTCAAAAATCATCTATCATGACCAAGTAGACTTCATCCCTGGGATGCAAGGCTGGTTCAACATTCGTAAAACCATAAATGTAATTAAATACATCAACAGACTTCAAAACAAAAACCACATGATTATATCATTAGATGCAGAAAAAGCTTTTGATAAAATCCAGCACCCTTTCTTGATGAAAACCCTGGAACATCTAGGCATACATGGAACACACCTCAAAATAGTAAAAGCCATCTATGAGAAACCCACAGCCAGCATACTTCTAAACAAACAAAAACTGGAACCATTTTCCCTGAAAACTGGAACAAGACAAGGATGACCACTCTCACCCCTTCTGTTCAACATAGTATTGGAAGTCCTGGCTCAAGCAATCAGAGAAGAGAAGGCAATCAGGGGTATCCAAATAGGAAAAGAGGAAGTCAAGTTATCTCTCTTTGCAGACGATATGATGGTGTACCTTGAAAACTCAAGAGAATCTGTCAAAAACCTCCTTACACTGATAAAGGCCTTTGGCAAAGTCTCAGGATACAAAATAAATGTGCAAAAGACAATCGCATTTCTTTACACCAATAATAAACAAACAGAAACCCAAATAAAAACCGCAATTCCATTCACAATAGCCACAAAAAAATGAAATACCTTGGCATCTTCCTAACCAGAGACATAAAAGACCTTTACAATGAAAACTACAAAACACTGCTCAAAGAAATCAAAGATGACACTAACAAGTGGAAAAATATCCCATGTTCATGGATTGGAAGAATCAACATTGTGAAGATGTCCATCTTACCTAAGGCAATTTACAAATTCAATGCAATACCCATCAAATTACCAGCAACATTCTTCTCAGACCTAGAAAAAACAACACAGGAATTCATATGGAAACACAAACATCCAAGAATAGCCCGAACAATCCTCAGCAAAAAAAAAAACAAAGCAGGTGGTATCACATTACCAGACTTCAAACTTTACTATAAAGCTACAATCATCAAAACAGCTTGGTATTGGTATAAGAACAGGCATATAGATCAATGGAATAGAATTGAGAGTCCAGAAGCAAAACCTCAATTTCTCAACCAACTCATCCTCGACAAGGCCTCCACCACCTACCACTGGGGAGAGGAGAACCTATTCAGTAAATGGTGCTGGGAAAACTGGATGACCACATGCAGAAGATTGAAACAGGACCCCTATCTAATCCCCATACACAAAAATTAACTCCAAATGGATCACAGACCTAAATGTAAAACCTCAAACCATAATAACCTTAGAAAATGAAGGAAAAACCCTCATGGAAATCGGAACTGGCATCCAATTCCTGAACAAAACCAGAAGCCCACACGTCATAAGAGGGAAGATAGACAAGTGGGACCTTATTAAACTGACAAACTTCTGCAAAGCCATAGAAACCATCAAGAGAGCAGGGACACAGTCTACAGACTGGGAAAAAGTATTTGCCAACACCAGGTCTGACAAAGGCTTAACATCTTGGATCTACAAGGAACTCAAATGTGCTGAAAAGAAAAAAACAAACAACTCCATTATAAAATGGGCAAAAGATATGAACAGACACTTCACAAAGGGAAGACATGTGAGCAGCCAACAGACACATGAAGAAATGTTCAACCTCATTAATCATCAGGGAGATGCAAATCAAAACCACACTGAGATACCACCTAACTCCAGTCAGAATGGCAATTATCAACAACTCAAAAAATAACAGCTGCTGGAGAGGGTGTGGTGAAAAGGGAACACTTCTACACTGTTGGTGGGAGTGTAAACTAGTGCAACCTCCGTGGAAAGCAGTGTGGCAATTCCTAAAAGCTCTAAATATCAACCTCCCATATGACCCTGCAATCCCCCTACTGGGAATGTATCCTGAAGAACACAAATCACTCTATAAAAAAGATACCTGCACATGTATATTTATTGCAACATCGGTCACAATAGCAAGAACCTGGAAGCAACCATGCTGCCCATCAAAAGAGGACTGGATTAAAAAAATGTGGTACATATACACAATGGAATACTACGCA